>NW_012267384.1:3202430-3298603 GCF_000151885.1 Dipodomys ordii | reverse complement strand
GGAAGGAAGGAAGGAAGGAAGGAAGAGAAGGAGGGAGGGAGGGAGGGAGGAAGGGAGGAAGGAAGGAAGGAAGGAAAAGTCATACAGCAGAATTTTAAAAGAATGAACTATTAATACACAGAAGGTGAAAGCATCTTGAAATAATTACACTGAGTGATAAAATTAAGACAATAAACAGGTACATATGCTATGATTATATTTACACAAAATTCTACAACATGTTACTTAATTTATAGTGACAGAAAGCAGACCACTAATTGCCTGAAAAAAGGGGAAAAGAGTTGAGGGAGGTCAATTACAAAGGGGCAGAGGAAACTTGGGGTGATAGATATGTTCATTATCTTGATATGGCAATGGTTGTGTAGGTATGACAATTATGTCAAAACTCATCAAGTTGTATAGTTTAAATATGTGCCGCTTATTTTACATCAATTATGTCTTAATGAAGCTGTCATAATATGTATGAAAGTATTCATTTCTACGTACTTCGACCAGTGCAGGTTCATCTTTAGTTTTTGCCAATTCTTCAGCAGAAAAAAAATCACACCTTACTTTTAAAATTCCTTTGATAACAATCGTAGATAATTATTTATATAACTTGTAGTGACATCATTTTTCTTACTACTCATTAGATCCTATATCCACTAATTGTTCTATGGTCAGTAAGAAGAATTATCCTTGAGATAATTAAAAAGGTACTAGCTATGTGAAGATTCTTTACCTTTTCATTTTTAGTGAAACTTGTCATACTATTATCCTGGAAGTTTACTTAGGATTTTCAGTTTTCATAATTACACTGTGTCATGTGTATACACGTAATATTCCTCGAGAGGCCACACTTAAGGTAATTATATAGTGACCTCCCTCACTCTCAAAACACCCAGAGAAAAATAATTTGTCTTACAAAACAACAACCAAGAATATCCAAAAGAATCTATTCACTAATGCTCAGACATTAAGTTTAATTTCAGTGGCTGTCTTGAAGATTCATAATCAAGCTTGTGCTGAATAATTATCATGAACTGAAAGGAAAAATTCTCTCTGCTGTCAAATATTTTGTTACACCGGTTTAACAATTATTAATTGAAGCAATTGATTCTTGATATAATGCTTTCTAGGTAATGGTAGATAGAGATAATTAGGAAATTTGTGGCAAATATATGGACAAGTCTAGGTAACTAAGCTATTGCTTAGTTTCTTTGAAAAAGAATAGTGTTAAATTTAACACTTAATCTCTACATAAAATGTCAGAAAAAGCTAATGAAAGTCAGGGGTGAGTGCTGAAAGGTTAGTGTAGTAGAAAATTTGCTTAGACATTTTCACCATGATTGTGATGAGATGTGGATCGTCTCTCAGGTGTGAATCACATTCTCTTTAAGTACAGACCACCAATTAATGTGTCTCTCTAATAGAAGCTGTATGTCCACATGCATTTTGTTAAAGAGCCTGTTTCAGAGAACATTTAATAACTCTTGAGTGAATATCACTGTCATACTTTTTTGGACCAAGTAGTTTTTCTAACAAATTAGATCCACAATAAATATTGCTATTGATGACAATAATAACACCTTTTTAGGGAATAGCTACTCAATCCCAGGAATTATGGTATGGAAGATACTCAGTCTTCCTTGATTTAGATTATAGCTGGTACTGTTTACATTTTCCAAAGGAGGAAAGTCAGTTCCTCAGATCCTATCATCTAGTTTCCATTGCTTAAAATTTAGAACACTGTTTGTGTGCCATGTTTTTGTTAAGTAGTTGACCAGATCTTTCCACAGTTCTTGGAATAGATGAAGTATTCTGATTTGCTGAGTGAATCAAAGTGGAGCAGGAGAGAGTCAGAGGCCAAAGGCTCTTAAATAAATAGATGCTGTTAAACTGACACAAGAAACCCTTTCCATAAACAGAAGGACTTCTCATCAACAGAAAGTACAAATGCCCTTTGTGAGTACTCCTAACTGCTCTTTGTGAGTATTCTAAACAATTCTGTCTTATAACTTTCTAGAATCAACCTGTCCTAAGTTATCACAAAGTATCAGGATCTCAGTTGTAACTCAGAGTATGGTATAAAGATGGATTCTTTTCATTGGTGACTCAATGACAAGGATTAATGCAAGCAACAGGAAAGCGAATAACAACAGATGCTAGAGATGATGTGGCCAAAAGAGAATGCTACTGCACTGTTGGTGGGAGTGTAAACTGGTTCAACCACCTTGGAAAGCAGTATGAAGTTACCTCAAAAGACTAAACATAGAGCTCCCCTATGACCCAGCAATCCCACTTTCTGGCGTTTACCACAAACAAGGCCATACTAAAGCTACAGCACAACCATGTTTATTGCAGCATTATTAACCATAGCTAAGATATGGAACCAACCCAATGCCCCTCAGTAGATGAATGGATCAAGAAAATTATATATATATATATATATATATGTATGTATGCATACACACACACACACACACACACACACAATGGAATTCTATGCCTCCATAAGAAAGAATAATACTGCCCCATTTGTAAAGAAATGGAAAGACCTGGAAAAATCATAAGTGAAGTAAGCCAAACCCAAAGATGAGCAGAATAGCTCAATAGCTATGTAATGTGACCATATAAGATGATGCTAAGTGCAATGAACTCCAAGATATGGACATAAGAGGTTCTTCTTTGTTATTGTTTTTAGTGTACTACATGATTTCTTGTTTCTTTTGTGTTTCCCCCCCTACGATTTATCCCCTGTTTTTCACTGTATTTGATTTTGGTACCCTAGTATTGAATATACGTTTATCTGAATTGGGGAAGGGAAGGGGAACAACAGAATGGGGGACAAAGGACAAGGGGGAAAACCAATGCAACAGTGATATTCAAAGACAATATATTGGAAATGATCTGTACAACTTGGAGAAGGGTTGGGGGCAGGGAGAGTAGAAGAAAAATGAGGGAGGGGGTACCCCTCTGTATATCACATTGACAATAAAATAAATATACATTTAAAAACTCAATAAAACTGATAGAAGAAGAATGAAATTCTAATTTTGTTGGTTTGTATATTATTAAGAAACTCCTAGCTCCTCAGAGTGAAGGAGCAGAGGTCCAGGTGGTACTCTTTATTTTGCTCCAACTTGACAATAAACCCTGTTACTTCCTTAAAAGCTTTCCAAATCCATATTCTTCCTTTTAAAAAGTACTTGCCAAATTCAAAAACCCTCAGAATTTTTCTGCTTATATAATTCTTACTTAAATACAAACCCAAACCAGAACAACATATGTACTACCTGTATTTGTGAGCAAGAAACAATGCTGTCAACTTATAGAAAGAGTTACAAATGACTTTTTGAAACTATATAGTTTAGCAAAATTTGTTTCATGTCATTGAAAACTCTGCCTTTTAAAAATATCATTTAAAGACAGTTGAAGAGACTTTTGCTCTCTCTACTTCCTTTTGGAAATTTTGCCTTCAGTTGCATTTCAAGTTCAAGATTGCCAGTTCTGCCGGCCATTCTGGCCACAGCATAGTTAGCATGCAGTGTGACTGGAGATATTCATAAGCCATGTGTGCCAATATTAGAATACATAGAAATTAGCCTGATTAACAGAAGAGAAATTAAGAAAAAAATGTAAGAATGTTCAAGAGAAGTGGCAGAACTTTCTTTTCTTCAGAATGTAGAGGCTAATCTGCCACAGCATCTTAAGTCAAGCCTCTGGCATAATTCCAAAACCAAAGCCCATCTTAGACATTAAAATAAATTTTAAGTAGTGTTTTTCAAGTTGAGATCCCTCAAAATCTGCAATAATTGAGTCACATTTGGTGGGTTGTGGTAAAGCTTTCTGGCCTTCCTCCTCTTAATTCTCCTCTGAAGAACTGATCTTTGAAAGACCATGGGATTCTGCAGCTACTTGAGATTATTTTTCCTAGCTATAAAATCTAATTACTTCCAGGTAATGGTGGCTCAATTTTGTAATCCCAGCTTCTCAGGAGGTTGAGATTTAAGGACCGAGGTTTTGAAGCCATCCCAGGGAAATGAAACCATGAGAATCTTATCTCTACCTAACCAGCAAATAGCCAGAAGTGGAACTGTGGCTCAGGGGGAAGAATGCCAGCCTTGAGTGTTTCAGCCAGGAGAAGAGCATGAGGCCCCAAGATCAAGTCCCAGCACCAGAAAAAATAAATTAGAAATCTGATTACCAAAAGAAGAGCCACCGCATCCCCAGCCAGCCATCAGCCCTCATGGCAGCCATGGTGGGAAAGCTACTGAGATGCCGGTGCTTAGCTGCTCCTACCACATTGTTAGAGACATGTGAAAAAAACTGTGGGAATGAGAAAGAAACCTAGAGTGCGAACAGGGGAGGGAAAACCTACAGCCCCCTCTCACTTGCGCCACTCTTCCCCCAAAGCTGTGGCTTTAAGAGCTTTATTGTTTAATCTCTCTGAAGAATATGTGGGAGCAGAAAGCACAACATCCCCAACTTGTTACTTTGTCACAACTTTACAGAATACATAAGCACTTCAGTAAATACACAGATTTTTTTTTTTTTTGCAAACTGTAAATCATCTGTGAGCCACCACTGTTCGACTAATTACAGCAAGAAGCTGTGCTCATTAGCTGTTCTCATCTGGCTCACTGCACGACCTAAATAGTCCGTAAATGAGCCGGCAATTATTGCTGCGTTACCACTACCAGCTCTGCTCACATCAAAATATCTCCACCAAATGTTACGCCTGTTGGTATTATCAGGTTAGAAATTTCATAAACATATTGAAGCAGTTAATTGGGAGATTATTTTAAAAAATGTGAAAATAGAATCATCAGTGAAAGAGTTTTCATCAAATCCCAGATAGGCGGCTCCACCTATAGACAAGAACCTCGGAATGCAAGCATCTGGAAAGATCTATTGCCTGCTTCAAGACAACATGGGAAACTAAGAAATCAATGATATTTGACCTATCTTAAATGGCCAGACGACAAACCACACATCTTCTATCACCTAAAAATGGTCTCTTGAGATGGTTAAAACAAAGAAAATATGAGGTAATAGGCTTAGGGTCTGAGACAACTTTAGTCCAACAGAAAAAAACAAGCTGCAATGTCAACAAAATTTCATTATTTCCAATCACAAAAGCAAACCACAATGTCAGTGAAACTTGATTATCTCCAGTTCCTTCATAAAGGATATATTGACAGATATTTTGAGAAAAGGTTTACATACATCTTAATGATCAAAAGAAACAAGTGAAAACAGTTTTAAGAACTGTATACTACACCATATATTCTGAAAACATCTATTTCTATTATCAAATGAAGAGATAATTAGTTTATTTCTCATTTGCTCATTCAAAGGTTCTCTTAGGGCTTTAAATTTTAGTTATCTTGGCCATCTGAAAACACATTTTAAAGATTTGCTATAAATTCATATAGATCTCAAATTCAGCCAACTTCAATCAAATTTGATAAAATTCTGTTGTGAGCATTTTCATTTAAAAAGAGAGTCTTTTGATATGGGGCAGTTTGTTTTGTCTTAGATTATTCCTTGGTTCTGATCCAGAAAGTTAGAAATGCAATATGAAATGTCCAAGGCTAATGAGTGTTCTGATTTACTAAAGGGAAAATAAACACCAATTTTATTTGATTTTTCTACTAAACTAGCTGTGTGCATACAGCAGACAATCCTTCCTATTAGGTTGAATATTATTGGTCAGTAATAATATCAATTATTTGATAAGGTTAGTATCATAAAGCGGCCTACATAGCACAAACTATTTGGCATACTTTGGACCAGATGTAGAATGTAATCCATCACTCATGATGTACTCTGGAAAGATTGTTTTATGATGATAACATTAATGATCACAATGACAATAGTATGATAGGCAGTTATTCTTTTTGCCCACTCATTGACATTAATGGGTAAAAAAATGTGCACCACATTTGAGCTCTTTCCAGCTGCTAAGGTTTATCAAAAATTCTTCAGATCTAACCAGTGAGTATCTTTTTTTTTCACATGAATGTCAGAAAGTTTTCCACAAAGTCATAACTCTTCAAATAATAGTGTTAGGCTGTAAAATGTAGCAAGCTTTTTCTGCTGGGGACATCATTAATGTCAGTGTCATGTTTGAATTCAAGAGTTAATTTTGCCTTTTTATTTGTCCTTTAAGGTCTTTCTTAGAAAGACAGCTAACTTCTGTCCTCTGACTATTTCCTCTGACAGTCATGTCTTGCTGCTGAAGGCTACAAACCAAAGCTTTCAACATCACCGAGAGCTTGCAAGAAATGTAGCATCTTCAGCTACAACCCATATTCACTGGGTCAGAATCTGCATTCAATGAACTGGAGAAACATTGGTTTAGGTGCAAGCTTATATAGGCCTCCCTGTGTCTTTTCTCTACATGAAAGAACAACCAAATCAGTGTGTAGCCATGAGGAATCTAAGGCTGAGCATACCAACATGTGCTTTTTGACAGTTTTAATTATCAACATATTTTGAATGTTTTATCCAAAGGTCATGCCTTTGTGTTCAGAAAACTTTATTAGATCCTGAGAAGAGCTGATGGTAAAAATAATCCTTTGTTGTTTGCAGTATGTTATCATATGAAGACATCATATGAAGTAGATAATATCTTCTTTTCAAAATATTTTTTAAATTGTATTTTATTGTGAAGATGCTGTACAGAGAGCTTACAGTTAATTGAGTAAGGTAATGATTATATTTCTTGTTGAGAATTGTTACCCTCTCCTTTGTTTTTCTCCTACTATCCCTTCCTTCCTCTTTTTAAACATCATCTTAGGGGGCTGGGGAGGTGGCTCAGTGGTAGAGCGCTTGCCTTGCATGCCTGAGGCCATGAGTTCGATTCCCTAGCACCACATAAGCAAAAAGAAAAAAGCCGGAAGTGGTTCTATGGCTCAAGTGGTAGAGTGCTAGCCTTGAGTTGAAGAGCTGAGGGACAGCACCCAGGCCCAGAGTTCAGGCTCCACGACTGGACCCAAAAATAAATAAATAAATAAGCATCATCTTAGAAACACAGAAACTCAAGTTGTTTCGTGAATGTCCAAGAAACCAGCTGGCTAAAGGAAGAGTTGACAAAGTTGGTGTCTTCTAAAGCTATTCCTTACATAGCTATATAATATATAGACTCTACTTGCTCAGTTATTAGGCAACATCTTAAAATAGCATTTGTTTTGATCCTGACATCAGTCTATTAATGGGATCTATACTCTGGACACCTGTGTGCATAGCACTCAGCCGAGAAAATATATAAAGAAAGTCTTTCCAGTTTTACTAGGCAATATGGTATGATGGGAGAAATAGCATGAGAGAAACTTCTCCACACTAACTCCATAGAGAGGTGCTTTTCCATTCTTCTAGGAAATCAAAGCAGTTCTCAGAGGGAATAGACTAAATGTCCAAGAATTTGTTCCATATTCTAAGCAGCAGAATCTCAGCAAGGAAGAATTCAATTGCATGTTTGCTTGTGCTCTCCAAGGTGTGATTTGGCCTATCTTGGGCTTTAATAGGGAAGGATAGATATGAAACTGAAGTAGCCTACTGTTGAAGGATGCACAGCTTGGAGACCTGGCAGGGAAACACGTATATATACACTGTTTTTTTTATTGGAGGAAAAGCAGCCTTGCATGAAGAAAGGAAATTTAGTACAGATGATACTTGTTCCACAGCAGGATAGTAAAAAACCATCCTGCATAAAGCCTTATCAAGGTCTCCATGCTGACTTACCTCATGGGAAAGAAGAGCAGCTTTTATAAGGATTTTAAACCCAGTCATACTAAGAAGAAACAGTATCAAGGTAAATCGAAAGGGCTAGAAGTTTGAGATGTATTCTGTAAAATCTATTTCTTTAAAGAAAAAGAGTAAGTAAAGGGGAAAAGTTGCCAATAATTAAAGTATGGGTCCATAAATCTGTTTTGACCTATTTATGTCTTTTTAAAAAATGTTTTTATTGTAAACATCCTGTACAGAGAGATTACAGTTACATGAGTAAGATAATGAGTACCTTTCTTGTTGAGTACCTCCCCCCGAGCTTTTTCTCCCACTATCCCTTCCCTCCCCCACCTCCCCTACTCCTCCTCACCCCCTCAAAGTTGTACAGTTCATTTCCAACACAGTGTCTTGTCAATATCATTGTTGGAATGGGTCATTCTGTGACCTTGTTTCAGCACTTTGTTATTTCCCTTCCCCTCCCCAAATTAGATAAATGTATATACAAGATGCAGTGTACCAAAATCAAATACAGTGACAACAGGGTATATATCATAGGGGAAAAACATACAAAAGAAACAAAAAAAATCATACTACATTAAAAACAACAACAGCAAATCTGTTTTGACCTATTTACGTCTTTTTAAGTATCAAGATTCTCCTTAATAAAAGGGAGGGAATAAAGGCTAGCCAACCTCTCTTCAGCTGACTCAAAGGAAAAGAAAATTTCATTATCTCTAGTCAGGATAAGTGTCATCTGAAGAATTGGAAATTACCCCCTTCCTTTGCCACTGAATTCCAAATTACATAAGAGCAGGACAGAGATAACTTTCAGGAAAGAATGAGACCTCAGTACACGAGCAGTAATGAACATCCTAGACCTCAGTGCATAGTTCTGTCAAACTGAGAGAACAAATATTGACTCCAAATTGAACTCATGGTTGTTTGTTCAGAAGAAAGGAGAGAAAGGTGTTGAGCTGAAACTGTTCATTTTTTCTGTCAAATTACCAGAGTTTAGCCTATCAATAAAAAGGAATGAAGATAGAGAGGCTACGAGTGTTACACTGTAACATGTCCTCCCACACTGAAGGAAACACAAGAAAAAAGGAGAACAAGTATTCTGTCACTCAACTTTCCTTAGCATTTTCTTTTTCTAAATCCACTAGGATAGCTGTTAAGCGTAGCAATAAACTAAAAATTGAGCTCTCAACTAGCTGTGGTAGAACATGCCTGTAATACTTGGGAAGCTAAGACAGTAGCTACCTTAAACCTTGGCTACATAGTAAGACCCTGTCTCAAATTTTTTTTAATTGAAAAGGTGATAAACAGTGTTACAGTTACATAAGTAAGGCATTGAGTACATTTGTTTTTGATCATTGTTACTCAATACCTCATTATCTCCCACTTACCCCTCCCTAATCCCTTCCCCACCCCAAGTAGTAAAGTTCTTATCCCATCTATCACCTTGCAGCGATCCACAGCATATTTATAAGGCCAAACCAACTCTTTCTTTCTTTCTCTCTTTCTTTCTTTCTTTCTTTCCTTCTTTCTTTCTTTCTCTCTTTCTTTCTTTCTCTTTCTTTCTTTCTCTCTTTCTTTCTTTCTCTCTCTCTTTCTCTCTCTTTTTCTTTCTCTCTTTCATTCTTTCTTTCTTTCTGTTGACAGGCTTGAACTCAAGGCCTGGATACTGTCCTTGAGATTTTGTGCTCAAGGCTAGTGCTCTGCCACTTTGAGCCACAGCTCTATTCCTGCTTTTTTTTAAAGGTTAATTGGAGATCAGTTCTCTTAGACTTTCCCACCCAGGCTGGCTTTGAACCACAATTCTCAAATCTCATCCTCCTGCATAACTATGGTTACAGGCATGGGCCACCAGTACCGACGGCAATTGGATTTCTAATTTCAAATTATTTCTGGCTATATTTACTAACAACTGTCAGAAGCTCTGCCCTGAGATCAAATATGCTCCAATAATAAAATGGCAGTAGATTCCTCAAATTTGAATATAAACTCTGTCAACTATTGATTTCCAGGATATTAAAAAAATAGAAAACTCTATGAACCTTACTTTTAAAGTATCCCAAATTCAGTCTAACAAAATTGAAGCAGAAACAGAAGTCTTCTTATCTTTGGGAGTTAGGTTACAAATACTTGCTAAACTAAGGTTAGATTTCTTCCTCTGTTCTTTCTCAGCTACAACTTCTCCATTTAAGAATTTTGTGGGATGGACATTGTTTCAGAAGATGCAGTGGCCTTGTCTTCTAAGGATAACATATAGGTAGCTTCCTCATAAGGCTATGAGGAAGGTCTCCATTGTTCTCTCTCTCTCTCTCTCTCTCTCTCTCTCTCTCTCTCATGCTTGACTTGTTTGGCTGGTGCTCACTAGAAAGCCACACCTGCAGCTCAAAATCTCTT
The DNA here is from genome assembly GCF_000151885.1 of Dipodomys ordii. NCBI lineage: Eukaryota > Metazoa > Chordata > Mammalia > Rodentia > Heteromyidae > Dipodomys > Dipodomys ordii. The sequence goes on along the minus strand of NW_012267384.1, from coordinate 3,288,481 downwards.
TAGAAAGCTCTGCTTTTCAAGATTCCAAAGATTTTACTGATACATATAAGACAACAGTCCTGGGCCTCCTATCTTCCAAGAGATTTCAAATGTAAAATAATGTTCATCTTTTAAGAAGTTGTTGGGGCAAAATTATGTTCATAAAGAACTTAGATGTTTCAAAAGCCATAGCAGAGACTTGATGGTATCTGAGGAGAGGTGTGTAGAGAAAGAAAATGTTAAGTTTCAACTTCACTAAGATGCTTTTCATCACAGTCAAATTTAATAGATCATATTTTTGAGAGATCATATTTTTAAAAATTCAACAATGTGAGAGCACTCCCACAACGAGGTTACTTGTGCCTTTATGTACTTTCCCTAACTGTGGGATAGAAAGCAGATGAGGGTGTCACCTGTGAATGTGTTTGCCTTACAGAAAGATGCTTGGGAATGATCTATCCTGTTACAAGTTTAAACCTTTGCAATCCTGACATTTTTAGATCACAATTCTGAATCAGCATAGTTATTATCTTAAATCCCTCCTCTCCTTTGGGCTCTGTGTTTCTTGTGCACCAGGGATGAACCGAAGGTAAACGCCATCTGCTAACAGCAATACTATCTTTTGTGTAGATAATGTCAGGTCATGCTGACTTCTTCCACAATCTCTCAGTGTAGACTTAGTTTGGTCTCTGTTTCTTAACTAGGAATGACTTCATCCACAGAGGGATGTTTGACAATATCTGGGGACATTTTTATTTTCACAAATGGAGGCCAGGGTGCTAATGGCATCTAGGTCACAGAAAGTTGTTCAACTGTCTCCAATGCACAGAGCAGAAACACACTGTACAACACAAAGAATTATTGAACTTCAAATATCAATATTGGCAGAACTGAGGATACTCAGTTTTAGATGAATTGCTTTCACTGAAAAGTTCTACCTCTTGTCTCAATGCCAGTTTTAGGTGGAACAAGCATTTAGCTGATCCTTGAAATGCTATAGAGGAGTGTAAAGGCTGGTTTCGTAAGATTTGAGGCAAACTAGTGCCCATGCAATGGGTTTGCATGGTTCCTTGTGGTGCTGTCTTTCCTTAGCTTTTTTTTTTTTTTTTTAGGTCCAGTCGTGGGGCCTGAACTCTGGGCCTGGGCGCTGTCCCTCAGCTCTTCAGCTCAAGGCTAGCGCTCTACCACTTGAGCCAAAGCGCCACTTCCAGCTTTTTTCTTTTTGCTTATGTGGTGCTGAGAAATCGAACCCAGGGCCTCATGCATGCAAGGCAAGCGCTCGACCACTGAGCCACCTTCCCAGCCCCTTTCCTTAGCTTTTAAACGGTCACACATAGCGTTTCTTTCATCTTCTTTTGCATTTTTGAGGTAAGTTTCTTATGGCTGATTTTACAATTCCCTCCAAGAAACTCAGTTAAATTCCCAATATTTTAAAATTCTTCAATCCTTTCCTTCTTGGATGTAAGAACATGAGAATGGTTTGCTGGAACTGAATGTTCAGTTTCCTTGTTTTATTTGTGCCCTGGACATATTTTTATTCTAACATTTTCCTGAAATTTTATATTAAGGGTTATTCCATAATAAGAAAAAAATGAAACCAGTAAATTCTTGTTTTGTCAAAATGATAGACAAACCAAGGCATCCACCATTTGTATATATATCAAACAATAGTGTACATTGTCCTGGTTTTCTGTACTGTTATATCCAGGATTTTTGTACCATTTTGTATAACTGGTCCATTCTTCCAAGAGTAGCACCCTAAATGCTTTTGGGATTATCTCTCACTGAGATTCTCTATCAGTGGGAATGAACGAGTGAAACTCTTACAGCTTCTTTGACTCCAGATCCTTCTGGAAGTTCTTCCAATCTCTTTCTGAAATCTATTCTGGCTTCTTGTTGGCTATCTCTGGACCCTGTCACCATTTCTGTTCTAGTAACAACTAATAACTGCTAGAGCCACTGTGTCTCCTTTTGATGTCATCCTTACAGGCAGTTGGGCACAGCCTGCAATCAGTGCTGTTCTTCAACATTTCATTTTCTTCTTCATCTCTATCCTGATAAAGACCTCACTCTTTCTGCTGCAGAAATCTCTCTCTCTCTCTTTCTAATATATTGTACTTCCACTGTATCTGTTATTACTGTAAAATCAAAACATACTTTTGAAATCACTACAGTTGTTTTTTCCCCCTGTGTAATCCTTAGAGACAGCATTTTACACAAAGTTATCTTTCATTTTACAATGATTTCAACAAGTTGTTTTTGTTTTTCTCTTTTGCTTTACCAAGAAAAAGTGATTTTCCTTTTGTCACAAGGATTCTGCTTTTTTATGGCTATATTATTATTTATTAGTATTAGTATTTTTAGTATCATCATTTATTATTATTATTATTATGGGATTCTGCTGTACTTTTACAATCTAGTCTGCAATTTTGGCCTCTTTAACAATTCAAGTTAACTTAAGAATTTGTTGTGAGAGGTAGAATCTGAAAATATGAATTTAAAGCCATATAAATTCCTTTGCTGCAAACACATGCCTAAAATAAACAGGAACAGAGCAGCTTCTCAAGGTTGCATATGTGCCCAGGCCCAACAAAGTCAAAGCCGGATCGCGTCACACCAGTAGACAGTGAGGAACATACTTGGAGTTGAAAGATTTTCGTAGAAAAAATGCAATAAAATTTCTAAAGATTACTATTTATTCTAATATTTGAAAGCATATTGACACACTCCTTTTTTCCTATACTCATATTTTGGGGTCAGATTTACTTATTAGTGGGACTTCCATAACCTAGCACTCTATGAAAAACTACCTTGTTAAAGTATCACAAGTCTTAGATGCCAGCCTTCATCAATGTCAGTATTCCCATTCAATCCTATTTTTTCACCAAATTGAACTTACTTCCAGGATCATCCACCTTTCTTTTGCAACATGCAAAGTGAGATGAGAATAGATACCCTAGGAGAATGGCAAGAGGGACTGGTCTAGCACATCCAGTTCCACTACCAGACATACCAACTAGAACACACTCTTTCCTCTCTGCGAAGGACTGAGCAAAGACACAAAAGGAGGCTCCTCTTCCTATGCTAGCCTCTTCGTGTGAAGAAAGCATCAGGAACGAGGAACAAACATTCCCCCAAATAGTAAACTAATAGCATACGGAAGGTATAGTATGAGATACGTCAATGTGGACAAGAAAAGTATATTTATTTTGTATATTTCCCACTGTTAAGAATCTTTAAAAGCACATTCCTGTAAGAACAGAAGTATATGATATTTTAAGGAAAGGTAGCCGCACTTACTGAATGGTCAAGGACCCTCTCAGGATGGAGCTAGGAAATTAGAAAGGAAGTTACAAGAGTAAAAGAAATACAGAAAATATAGGAAGAGAGATAGTAAGAGTCTAGAGAGAAGAGGGACTGCTACAGTACTAACAGTGAGCTATAGGAAAAGATAGAGACACAGAAAGGGCCAGCATTTGTGACCTAGGTACTAAAAACCAGCTGTTCTTGTGGCTTTTACCTCTTCCTCTCACTGATTACTATGAAGTCTCTGTGCTCTTCTATGCCTCTACACTAAGCCCCAGACTCATACATACTGTTTATAACAGTGATCCATTTGGTAGGTCCATTAGTGTGTACTCGAGTAGAATAGAAGATGATATAGTGTGTTGCATAAGGTAAAGATGAGTACTGTTTTGAATGTTGGAGTTTGCCATTTGTGACTGTCTGTAAATATACTGCTTCACAAAGCCAAATGTCTCTTTGTACTGTGGCCTGTGGTCAAAAATGTCTGGAAAACACTAGTTCACAGGACATCTTCTGACTGTTTCTCTGGCTCATTAAGGGAGGAAAAATTCTTACTCCCACAACATGTCCTGCTCCTATTATATAATAAAATGGCCCTCTAGCCTCCCAGATAAATGTTGAAGTCATTGTCATTTTTTTCACAGCATAAATGCCTCCCCTCTTATAAAACCAACCAATATTACATTCTCCTTTCTAGAAGAACACAAAAGAAGGTTCCTTTTATATATGTCTTCTCAGGCTTAGTGAACATTAAATTCCAAAGTAATATACATTGTATGGATAAAGGAGTGACTGTTTTAAGAACAGTAAACATTTAACTACTGGTCAACTATTACATAAAATGCTCCCAGAGAAGAAAATTTTATCCCAATACATCTCTACTTATTCAAAACAAGTGAACATCAGAGTACTCAAACAAGTTGTTTATCTAGATCAAATGAGTTGTTATTAATGATTACAAAATTTATCAATTTTCAAACAATATTCATACTTGACTCCACAATTATATTAAGTACAAGTTCTTTTATGGATGGATACTTATCATTCACTTAACCTGTATTGACATTGTTAATTACCTGTTAAATGCACAGCATCTGCCAGTAGTTACAAAACATTGAGCTGAATATCTTCTTTGCAGGTACTTACTATTCTAACATCTTTATGAAATGACTCTTGTCCTATTTTGAAGATTCCAGTTGAAAGGCTTTTTTTCAATTGTATAGATTTGAGATAATAATAAGTGTTAAGTTCACATTTTTATTCCAACTATTAAATGGAAACAGGAAAGTCCAATTCCCCAAATAAGGAATTTCTGTTATCTGTATATCCCTAATTTTAAGCTTCTACTCTAGTAATCAGATTCCTGAAGAACTAAAGCTTCGAAGACAAGCACCAGTGAAGAATACTCCATCTCCATGGCGTCATGTAATGTGCCTTTTTCAGACCCACAATCCTCACATCTGGAGGTTTCCCTTAATGCTGCCAGGTTTACTGTGTGGGATTCCAGATACCTTGATTCCTTCCTTCCTTTCTCTACCTTATTCCATATCTATGCTTAACACCTGCTAATAAGAAAATTGCTCTCTTAATTTCATTTTGATCATCAAAAAACTCACCTGAAGAGTCTGAAGTCTGTATGTAAAAGTGGTGACACTCCAAGAGAGCTAAGCGGTTGGTTAAGCAGTCAGGAGAGGCCGTGTCTGCTGTCCGTCTCAGAATGTTTGGGGAAATGTAGGACTTAGTGATCCTGTATGGTGATTTACTGAATGTTCAGGAGCAGTGTTAATAAAGAAGACACACACTCCAGAAGCTGTTAATTAACTTTGTGGGGCCTCTAGGGTATGAGTCAGTAAGTCAACATGATTCTTACACAATATGACAGGCCTGAGAAATGGGAAGCAGCATGAAGCTTCTAACGGTGATGAACAAATTTAGTCATTTAGAAATCTAACAAGTGAACTGTGACTTCATCCTTCAATACTGTAGCAATTTATCTTTCCTTTGAATATTTCAAAGGTTACTGCTCCTATAGTATTCATACTTAAGGAAAATCATTTTCCATGGCTTCAAAAAAGAATGGATAGACCATGTTAGTCAGCTGTCTATCACCATAGTAAATATCTGAGATAAATCAATTTCTAGGGACAGGAGACTTATTGTTTTGGCTTACTGTTTCAGAACTCTCAAGCTCTGTTGCTTTGGGTCTGTGTCAGCACAGTATATTAGCAGACGGCATGTGGTGTAGAGACCTCATCACATAAACCATGCCAGGAAGCAAAGAGACAGAGAACAAAGGACTAGGGGTCCTGCATCCCTTCTTCACCTAACTTTCTCCAATAGGGCCCACTTCCTAATGGTTCTACCGCCAACCAACAACACCATCTAGAGACTAAGTCATCAACATATGGGCCTTTCAAAGACTTTCAAGACCAAAATTGCAGCATAGACAGGGAGACTTTTAAATCCAGTCTCAGAGAAAGCTAAAGTTAACCATCATCTTTGCCTAAGGATCAATTTTTCAACTGAAAGGTGTGTGTGTATGCAAGCTCACACGCGTGCGTGCGTGCACACACACACACACACACACACACACACACACACCACACAGAGCATGGAATCTATAACCAAGGGTGTTTCTTTCCTTTGATGTGTGGGACAGTACTGTGGATTTGCTCACATAAGGATAGATTATTGAGAGACACAAAATACTGTGGCTACATGGATATTAAGGAGCTGTGGCAGTGCTCAGCCCAGATAATGCAATGAGATGTGCTCAGTTACCAGCCTCAGACCTTCTCACTTGACTGGATGGCTGCCACTGCTGTTGTCTGTTTTGGCTGGAATGCAAAGTAAAAGCTCTAATTTCAAAGTGTGTAATTTTTCTTAAATTGATAGCATAGACAATTTGTTATATTCCCAATAGTCAGAAAATTTGAAGAATTTTATTTGAAAATTCGTCATTTGAACTAACAATAGCTTAAGAAAATAGCTTATAGATCTTTCCAGATACAACAGTTTTAAAGAATATATCTGCATGTCTAGGTCTGTAAGGTTCTCCTACAAGTCAGAGAGGATTTAGAAGAGTCAGACTGGTCAGAAAGGAAAGAAATGGTGTTTGTGTTATGTAGCAGGCTATGAGAAGGGGAAGGAGAGCAGGGGTCTGATGAGGCCCACACACAAGCAACCTGGTGGAAAGCAGCAGATTCTGTATCAGAAGACCTCCTAGGCTTTACCTAAAGAAGACCCACCATTGGTCCTGGAGGAAATGAGTCCTAGCTGGCCAATAAGGAACTTCTGTATCTATCTGTTTGGGTTTGAGTTTCTCACAGCATGGCAGCAGGAAGTTAAAACTTTTACACAGCAGTTTAGGGTTCCAAAAGACCAAGGTAAACACTACCCATCCTACAGTAGACCTAATTCTATCATAGTGACTCTTATAACATTCTAATGAACAAGTCAGCCAAAGTAAGTATATGGCAATGATTTACCAACATTAATATTGATATCTTCACTATTGAAAATGTGTAATTTAGAGCTGAGTCACATGGGATATTATTTTTATGCCTGCTTCCTTGTCAAAGTTCATTTGTTTTTATTTGAGTTATTAAATGTGTATTATTACATTTGCATATTTTTCCAAAGTAAGTATCCAAATTTAGGGCCAAAGTTTTTGACAAATGTAAAATATTCTTTTCATTAAAATAAAACACATTAAGTAATCTTTTTTCTTTTTGCAGGAGAGTTAAATTCTCTAGAAAATATCTCATTCCCCTCCCTCTTTACAGCTGGGGTATGGTCAGGCCCATTCCTTTCATGTGTTCCACACTCAATTATTGAATGCTTTGTTTCTTATTTTCATATTCCTTCCTACATTTCCATATCCTTAACTTGTTCCCTGTATGAAAGCTCAAGTAAGTTTAATTCTACTTAATTAACAGTTTATCCAGGATCAGAATTCAAGAGTAGATTAATCCCAGAATTTGAGAGCTTTTAATATTGTTGTTAAAGCCTGTCATGCTAATACTTGTATATGATTCTTCTCTCTGAAAGTGTTTTACATGTTTTAAAAACGCCACTGTTTTGAAATATTTGATGCTATCTAATGATGTATTTTTCAAATATTCTGTTGTAATCTGATGGAAACTTCTCGCCTGAAAATTCAATGTCTGAGGGATCTCCTTATATTACTTGGTTAACTTCTTTCTACAATTTTTTTGAGATCCTCCACCATTTAGTTATATAATTGTCTCCCTTTGTTTCTACAAATGTATGTAACATACATTTTTTTCTAATCTTCAAAAGGTTCAATTTATCATGTTCAGTATTCTCCTCCATCTCCTCTGTTCCCTCCCTACTCCCCAACATATTTCCCATTTACTTTATCACATATGGGCATTGCTTATTCTTGCTGCATTTGTTCCCTCCTCTAAATTCTCTGGATTCTCTTCTGGAATGGAATTTTTCAAGGAGTATTATTCCAGGTAACTTTCTTATACTCATTTTATGGTTTTTAAAATACATCGTATCCCTCTTTTCTGTATTTTATTTTTGGAAAACCTGTTGACTACCATTGGTTCCCAAGTGATTACTTTTCTCTCCATTTTTCTATCTATATTTTTTGTTTTAGAATTAGTCATTTCTACAACCTCATTATCATTTCTTCAATTAGACTTTAATTTTTGCCATTTGTAGTAATCAGAAAATGTTCCTTGACCCAAACTATTCATGATCTAATCAATAGAATATGGCAAAGAATTAAATCTGCATGTGGAATTTAAGTGGCTAATTCATTTTTCTGTTACACAGATTCATCCAAGGTGATTACAAGTGGTATATAATAAATATGGAAACAGGATATTGAGGAGTCAGAGTGGTGCAGTGTGACTTGATCCACTGTTGTTAGATTTAAAGAAGAAAGGAGATCCTAAGCCAATGAGTGCAGTCAGCCCTCTAGAAACTTGAAAAGACAAAGAAATAGGCTCAATCCAGCTGATACTTTGATTTTGGTCTAGTGAGACTGTGTATGGATTTCCAATTTATATAACTTGAAGCTAATTAAGTTGTATTGTTTTAAGCCAGTAAACTCGTAGCAATTGGTACAGCAACAATAGAAAACTAGTATGCTACCATATTTTCAAATTTTAAGAATTTGCAATTATTCCTACATGTTATCTTTTTACAGCATCCAATACTTGCATCATGAATTAATTTATGTTGTTTTGAGGATATTAAACATGGAGTATATTTTCCTTGGATATATATGTTGGATCTGTATTCTCTGAAATTCTTTTATATTTTTCCTTATCTTTGGGCATCGTATTACACATGTCTTCAAAGATCTAGAGCCCTCAACTTCACATTTATACATGAGTGAGATACTGAAATGATGATTGGAAACTTTTTACATGGAAAATCTTATCGACTGGTGGGAGTTACCATATGTAGACAGGAAGGGATCTGTCTATTTCTTTTTTATTCCTTGTTCAGATCTTCCAAGAGATGCTGACCCATCTACTGTTTTAGATACATCCTTCCATTGCCAATTAATGAAGAAAGAACTCTTTCTCTTTTGTTCATTATGCAAACTATTTGCAATTTGGGGAATCGGTAATACCTTTATTGCCTGACCAGATTTGAAACCATTCAAGAGATGGTGGACCAAGTAGCATCTTTCTTACTAGTGCTTCTAAAAGTAAGTAAGTTAAATGTGAAAGCTAAAAAGGCTTAATCAAGTTCCATGTTTAGGTTAAAACTTGGATAGGGCACATGGAGGAACACATCCTCACACCACACACACACACACACACACACACACACACACACACAGAGAGAGAGACAGAGATCCAACAGACTACATCTTTCTGGTCATGAAACATAGATTATCAGTGAAATGCAAGACAGGTTTCAATGCCAAGAATATTTCTGTAGTGAAGTCCTTCCAGGTAAAATCTGAAAAGTGGTTCTAAGCACACCCACCCACAATATATCTACTGTCTCAGCTATATCCTGGATCTTGGTTGGGGTCATCCTTTCACAAAAAGTATCTTCTACTGAAGTGAAGGAATCTGAGGACCAAGAATTCACTGTATGGACTTTAAAGCAGTTCTCTCTTTTCAGCCTCCTTCTGCCCCAGGCTATTGGATTTTTTTCTGTCTGTGATCCTGAATTTGGAAGCTCACAACTGTTAGATGTGCTTTTAATCTTCTCCGATATCCCCTTGCAAATAGATTTCAACTTTCTCACTCTTCTCAGTTATTTAACACCAATCCTTCTGCTTCTCATCTTCCATGATTTTATTGACATCTCTATCTGTTACAATCTACTATCCCTTCTGTGAGCCCTTGAAATTTTATACTTTTAAAAATATGTTTAATGACATGTGCAATTTATTTTCAGCAAAAATGGCTTCATCAACTGATTGTGCAGAATTTTAATTCCTTTTGTGCTTCTCTGTATTTTCCAAATTTTATGTAACAAATATATAACCTTTATTATCAAAATAGCTGATTTTTGTTTCCATTAATTCTAACTTTACTTCTTCATCTTTCTTATTTATGTTCTCATCACTCTGAAAATTAATTTTGGGCACCATACATCTACATAAATGACCCAATTATTCTATTTGTTAATTTTTTAGAAGATCAAACCATATTTTATTAAAAGGCAAATACTGTTTACAAAGGTGTTAATAAATTATTAGCACTTCATATATAACGCATTGCACAATGCATAGCTTGAAAATTTAGAAAATGTAACAACTGGGGAAGTTGTGTAGAGAAAAAGCTAATAAATTGAGTACAAATATATACAACCACTATTTAGGCTCTAGAGATGATAAAACTGAGAAATGTCAAACTTCAATAACTTACAGAAGCCCACACCCATTCCACTATACATTACTTCTATGGGCCTTGTTTAACTCTGTGATATTTTTTAAAGTGATTATTTGTGCATTCAATTCAAAGGAACCATAGGCGAATGTTTAGTTATGCCCTTTATGTCTTAGTACTTCATTGATAAAATAGGAAACTAAAATGCATGTATTCTTTCTTTTTCTCTTGGCTTCTAGAGTTCATTTGAAAAAATGATATGCTATTAAAAAAGACATAAAGAAAATCAAAAGGAGTTCTAGAATAACAATTGAGCATTATTAACCAGAAAAAATTGTTCCCAGGCTGGGATGCAGCATGCCTTGGGTCCACTCCAGCTCAGGGAATAGAGAAGACCTACCTTGCCGAAACAAAGGCCTCATCCTGCATCTTACTGGTGTGCTTTGGATTCAGCTGCTTCACTCCTCTCTCTTCTCTGAGCCTCGTGATTATTAATGCTTAATTTTAATGGATGAAGGGAGGATTTGGGTGTGGGTGGCTTGCTTCTTCTTTTTGTTGTTGTTAAATGTACCAACAAACAATCAAATCAAAGAAAGAAGAATACAAAGAAAGTGGGTTGTGAATAAACAAAAAGGTCAAGGACTCTGGTGTGTAGTGCATTTCTGGGGAACTATTAACTACACTGTGATTGGCAGATTGAACAGTACCTTCTGCTCTCTTTTGCCAGCAACTATGCAATTATTCCAGGTGTTGTAGTGGAATGACTCTATCAAATTTTATAGGATTAATCAGCATGTAAATGTTGGCAGGCTTCAGACTCAGATCCTGACTTCAGGTGCAGCACTTAGAACAGATGGAGAGAAATACATCTCAGTTTGTTTTTAAAAGGAGTTTATAAATTGGCCAAGCTACCCTCATCCCAGATAGTTTACTTCATAATACTTTCAAAAGAGCATCAATGTAGTAAGTGGTAAAGGTATTCTCAGAATTTGTCATGTCCGTGAAGATTAAAATTACAATTCTGTATTTCTTGCCTGAGATCCAAGGAAATATTGTAAAATTTACCCTTTAGTTACAACTCCATGATTTGTCATCTTAGTAAGTGCAAAGGCAACTAAGTTTCCATTATCTCCATCTTTCTTCAGTACTATTACAGAGAGGTTTAAGAGTACTGTGATGGAACTCTGTGATGTGTATTGTTGGGGAGGAGCTTAAATTTAGGGCCTCCCTAGCCGGGCGCTGGTGGCTCACGCCTGTAATCCTAGCTACTCAGGAGGCTGAGATCTGAGGATCGCGGTTCAAAGCCAGCCCGGGCAGGAGAAACCGTGAGACTCCTATTTCCAATAAACCACCAGAAAATCGTAAGTGGCACTGTAGCTCAAGTGGTAGAGCGCTCGCCTTGAGCTGAGGGACAGTGCCCAGGCCCAGAGTTCAAGCCCCAGGACCGACCAAAAAAAAAATTAAATTTAGGGCCTCCCACTCTTGCTTATCATTTTTGCTCAGTACTTCCACTGTACCACTTGAGCCACACCTCCACTCTGGCTTCTTAATGGTTAACTGGAGATAGAGATCTCTTGGTTTTGTCCATCAAGGCTTTCTTTGAACCCTGATCCTCAGATCTCAGCTTCCAGAGTTGGTAAGACTAGAGGCAGGAGGGAGCCACCCATGAGGGCCTTGCTGTACATTGTTTATTATGTAACTGTTTGGAATAAATAAACTTCCAATGGCTCCTGTTTGTTCACAGCAGTGATGTTTGATAGTTTGTACCTTCTAAACCCAATTTAGTCACTCCATGAGTAACAGTGGTTCACTAGAGCAGATCCCCAAGTGTGTCCTGGAACTGGTACAGGAGAGAGTAGAATGAGGCTGTGTTATACATCTTTGGCATGGGAGGGTGGCTAAGGGGGGAGGTGGGAAAGGGGAACAAAGGAGAAGGCAACAATGCTTGATAAGAAATGCACTCATTACCTTGCCCATGTAATTGTAACCTCTCTGTACTGTATTTTCACACACACACACACACATACACACACACACACACAAGTTCTGCTACAACAAAGAATGTACTATGTGATATTTTTTGTTTCTTTTGTATGTTCCTCCTCCTATGGTATATCCCTGTTATCACTGTATTTGATTTTGGTACCTTGCATCTTGTATATACAAGATGGGGAGGGGAAGGGGAATAACAAAATGCTGAAACAAGGTTACATGATGACCCATTGCAACAATTATACCCATAAGACACTATGTTGGAAGTGAACCTTACTTGGGAGGGGAGAATGGGGGAGGTGGAGGAGGAATGGGATAGTAGAAGAAACACAAAGGAGGGGGTAACAATGCTCCACCAGAAATTTATTCATTACCTTACTGATGTAACTATAACCCCTCTCTACAGCATCTTCACAAGAAAATAAAATTTTTTAAAAAGTTCTGCTAGAAGGTTTGATTCCCATCCCCAGCTCCAGAACACAGAGTGCAAAAATCTGTTTCCTAGACAAGGTTCTTCAGTTCTAGTTTAATCTGTCTGCTGCTCATTCTCCAATCCTGTTTCTAACAAAATGAATCCTAATCAGACAAGGTTTTCAAAAATACATTTATTCCTGCCTCTAGTGTTATGCTTTTGGTTTCCTTTCCAGAAATATTAGTTCTAGCTCACCTCTATCTCTCCCTCCTTCTCTTCCCCTTCCCTGTTAGTGATCCTGGGGATTGCACTCAAGTCCAGCACTTACCCACTTACCTAGCTTTGCTACTTGAGCTGTACTCCCAATCTTCTTTATTAATTTGTTCTCCATATCCATATTTTGCCTGGGCTAGTTTCAGATTGCTATCTTACCATCTCCACCTGCTAAGTATCTGGGGTTGCAGGAATGCCTAACTATTCCAGCTCTCAATTTCATCTCATCTTTTCCAAGCTAATTTTCTTAGCCACCCCCAACAACTGTATTATCTTCATATAATCATCTTGTTTGCACATCAAGATGGCAGATCTAAGACAGATGTTGCACTTTTCTATACATGCTGGCCAATATCTGCTCTGAATACATGGTTTTTCAGCTCCACCATACTTACATGAAAGGTCTTTCTTCCTCATTGTTATATTTTTGTTCTGATTTCTTCAGGCTTTTAATTAAGCAGTAATTAGAAGACTAATGTTTTAGAAGAAGTCATTATTATACATGATACTTTGGTACAATTGCCCATTAAATTTACAGATACAATTCAATGCTCAAATGACTTACTTAGTCCAACTGTAATCCTCGTCTTGATTTACTCTATTCTGTTAAAGAAATTTTAAAAGTTTTTGGCACATTTGTCAAATAACTCCAGTCCTTTATAGGCCCAGAATTAGTCACTAGATAAAGAATTAATTCAACCATCTAATGCCAAAACCATTTATTTTGATGATGTGCTATCATATGAAATATACTAGTTAAGAAGAAGAAGAATTCTGCCTTGAAGGAGACAAGATGAAGTTAGAGGTAAATTTAGATATTTCTGCATGCTTTTATTCTCTTGGAACAAGAAAGTCAATAACTTTTTTTTATGAAAAGACAAACAAATAAAATTTGGCATGAATTTTAAGCAATATATTTTGTATTATGTTATATAATAATCTAATAAAGACTGTCTCCCAAGGACAATGCACCAAATATCTTAGATAATTTGAAATTTTTAACTGAACTCATAAATGGGGTAAGAAGTAAGCTCAAATACTAGTGTCAAAAGAAAAAGAGCCTAGAAAATGAAAATAATAGGAGCTATTTTATCAGAATATAAGTCTTAGTTTCTCATTTTTCACTTCAAATCTAGATCTGATTTAGAATTAGAAAAGAAACAGATAGCAATTTGGAGTATAGATTGCAGCCTGAGAATCGGCGGCAGAAAAACACAGGAATGCAGAAAGTGATGGGTGTAGCATGAGCTAGGTGTTAGCTGTGCTGTAGGGAAGTGAACGTTAGGAGAGGACTTTGGAGCAGGACAGAGGCTTTGGCTGTGTTTAGGTTGTAAGGGATAGAATCAAGAGCTAAGCCTAAGGACTTGGAAGCTAGTACAGTTATGCAGAAAGTATGGAAAAGACAAATTGTCCTTTTTTGACTTAGAGAATAAATATATTGACACAATTAGTTATTGGATTATTTTAAATGATAACTTCAAAGGTATCATTACACCTGCTGAAATGCACTTGGAATCATAGTCCTCTAATTCTAGGACAAATAATGTGAAGACTTAAATTATTATTTAGTCTATCTGGACATAGGTACTTGAAGAATAATCTTCCCATTAGATATTTCTACTGCATAGAATGATGACCAATCCATCTTACCGTAACAGCTCATTGGACAGAACACAGCTGTTGATCAATCTACAGTCAGGGCAGAAACCCAAGAAAGGCCCTCAGACCACCATAACAGATATCAGACACTAAAAGCATCAGATACTTTTGCTTTTTTACTCAACATTTGTTTGAGAAAAGGTAGACATGGATATTCATATGGGCCAGGGTAGATAATGTTATACTTGTTTTCAAAAATGAAATTGTGGTGCCATAAAACAATAGTCTCCAGGCTCATCCCTGTAATCCTAGCTACTCAGGAGGCTGAGATCTGAGGATCGTGGTTCATAGCCAGCCTGGGCAGGAAAGTCCAAGAAACTCTTATCTCCAAAACACTACTCAGAAAAAAAAGCTGGAAGTAGCACTGTGGGTAGATGGATAGAGTTCTAGCCTTGAGCACAGAGAGGTTCAGGACCAGTAGCCAGGTCCAGAGTTCAATCAGAGGACAAGCAAAAACAAACAAACAAAAAAAGTAGAGTCCTGTTTGTCACTCCTACCACCTGCCCATTACAAGTTGACAGGAATAATCAGATACTCATAGTCACTCAAGACACAGTTAAGCATTTAGAAAAGACGTGGATGGCCACATGGAATGAGAAGTACACACAGCCTTCCTGGACATGTACACAGCTTTTTAAAACATCCACCTAAAGGTAATGCACATCACTTCTATTGCATTTCTGTGGTCCAGGTAAATAGCTCAAACACTTTGGATTAGGGAGTTATCATCCAGCTGTCCATATAGAAAAGAGGATTCTGCAATATTCCAGTAGACAGTATCTAGTAGATATGAAGTCATGCATGTAGAACATGCATGTAAAGTTTTACTATTGTCATACTACGGAGTATCTCATCAGTGAAGGCTTTCACTAATGGACAATTAGTTGTCCTGCAGTTAAGACAACAACTTTTCTGTGACACATTTCTAATGGCTATCTAATGATAAGCATTCACTAAGAAACTATTGCTGAACCAAGCAATAGTTTGGACAAGGGGTTGGACAAGGGGTTATTCTAGTGCCTCATGTTTAACATCTGTATTATACTCCTAGGCTGCTCTGTCACTGGCACCTCAAGAAGAAGGACTGAGACAGAAGTTTCTTGAAGCCAACAATTGTTGACCAGTTTCTAGCGGTCTTTTCAGTCCTACTAAACTTTATGGGCTGTACAGTAGTTTCAAGGACTCAAGAACTACTCTTCATGGACTGTGGTCTTGGTGGCCCTTGGGTTGTAAACTTGACTCTTGGAGTCTGAAGATATTTAGGCTAATATTTTAATCATCTCTGCTACTGATACCAACTGCAAAGATATGATTCCATGTCTGTTTACATCTTTCATATTCCATGTCTGTTTACATCTTTCATAAGCCTTAGCTGTTACAATATAAAGTAATATACTTAAGTGATTCTAGTTAAGACAACTAAACTGCTAATACTCCTATTTTGTTCTTTTTTTGGGGGGGTAATGTGTTCTTTGAGTTTTAGAAATGTTGGTAAAGTGACAACATAGAATTTCATTGCTAGTGGGCAATGTAGTTTTTGAGGGTGAATTTTCAGGTCTGTGCTTTAAATGTACCTACATACCAATTTAAAATTCTCCTAGAATAATTACACTGTCATACATCCTATATTAGCTGTATTTTTAAAGTAGTGGTTCTATATTTACAAGAAGAGACATGATGGCTTTAACATTAAGCAAGCCTATCCCATCATGTTTAAGTGGTACTTGCATTGCTATATCACAGACTACACTTGGCATGGCAGCAAAGCCAGGACTGGATTGTGTTTGAAAAGACATCAGAATCTCCCAGAAGATACCAGAAAAAAATCTGCAAAGCCTTCTAATTTCAATAGAAATTAAATTATTAATTTCCTCTTCTCAGGCTTTTTCTATCTTTGGACTGCAAAGCCCCAGGTAATTCTTGAGAAATAATTCCCAGTTAATTGGTTAACAGACTCTAGCCCACAGGTAAAATCTCTTATTATCAAGCACATAAAAATAAATGTTGTACATAACAAAGACTTGTTAAGTGCAATATTTTGTTACTATTTCACCAGAATTAATACTCTTTAATGTGTACTTTTTCTCTCATCTTCCATGTCTAATTGTCACTAGAAAAATCTTAACTTGTATCCCTTTCATCCCTTTTGTACCTGGGTAAAGAAAATCAGAAGTAGTCAGGGTTAACAAAATTCCTGGTATTATAAAGTCATGAACTAGCATGTCCCTTTTTTACCTCTCTCCAACTCTTCATTCCTTTCTCAAACTATCTCAATTTCCCAAAAAGAAAATAAAAAGACTTGGTTATTTATTTAGAAAAGTGGAAAATATGACTCTTCTTTCCTTTCCTTCTTAGGTCAGGGGAAAATGTCATCTGTTTTCTATCAAAAATTTGGTGTCTAGGTTTCTAGACAGGGTCTAACACACTATTCCTTCCTTAGCTACATGGAAGTGTGCACATTTGTAATAGTATTTATTACAGACTTTTCATGAATGTAACCACAATCCCACTGCAAAGTGCTCTTCTAATTTTCCTGTGTTAAGTTGCCATTATATCTATCAAAGAGACAGGCTTCAGTGTTTATGTAGTGCAGTTTTTCCCCAGGACTATCCTGTTTCATAAATAAGTGTTTCTTCATAGACATGTCCAAGGCTCTTATGCTTAAATTTCTTACATGTAGAGGAACATAAACACCCATACAACAAAACAATAGAAAGGCCCATTGTGTAGATAAGCTTATCCATGGCTCAAGTGTTAGAACATCAGCCTATCGAGCTCAAGGTCATGAGTTCAAATCCTCTAAAGAGGAAAAAAAAAGATGACAAGGATTGTTGTCTTGGATTTCCAGGAAGATGGCGGAGGAGAAGCTGGAGGCTAAACAAGCTCTTGCATAGAAAGCAGTTTTAGTGCTCCAGTGAACAGTCCTAGGCCAGAGAATCACACCAAATGTGCCATTACAGTACAGAGAGTTTGGCCAGAGAGGGAAAATCTAGGCAAGGAGACAGATCTGAGCACTTGCTGGTAGCCACCATACCTACAACACAGAGAGTCAAGGACAAAGGCGCCAGATGCAGTGGGCAAAAGGATTCTACTCAACACCAGCAAGAACTAACAAGGAGCAGATATCTTCATCCTGCTGATTGCAGACCAGAGACGACCCAGGAACCAACACTCTGGAGTGAGTAGAACCCTGACATCCTTACTCCTTCTCTGGGTGTAGAGGAGGGAAGGCTTCCCCTCCCGCCCCACCACCACCACCACCGGAAATCTCCATCTTTGATACAGACAAAGGCCCAGCTGAGCATCTAGCTCCAACTCAGGCCCTGGAAGAAAAACAAGAGTCATTTAGCAGGTCACATGAACCTGACCTGACTGGCCAGGCTCACCTCCACCCAGGTGAAAGTCACCCAGCCCAGGCAGGGGTAGCTTTGCCCTTGGAGGAGTGGCTTTCTTCACTGGGTAACAGAGCCAGAGGTTGCCCCTCCCTACAGCAGCCTAGTCAATCAATTGAAATTCAGTAAACATAAACCCTGAGAATGGCTCCAGGCTGGGCACTGTGAGTGTCTCTGGAGCTAGCCCCTCAGGGAAAAGCTACAGTTTGCTGAAAGGCCTCAACCCTACCCAGAACCTAGCCTCATCACACCATCTCCAAACTAGAGGAAACAGCCATCTCCCCCTTTTGTGATACTCAGAGCAGATCTGCCTCCCACTGAACTAGCCTAGGAGGAGGATCTGGGTAAAGCAGAGCATTTTTTTGCCTGCTCAAACAAACTGACTTAAGAAACCAATCAAGCCATAGGAAAACCAAATACCACAAGCAGACCAGAGACTCCACCAAGAGACTGGTTATGGACAAAAGGGAGATACAGGATCTTCTCATCCCCCCCCCCTAAAAAAATCAAAGAACTCTGTTTTATACCTTTTTTTCTAATTTTTATTTTTTAAATTGTTTTCTATTAATCTTTTTTTCCTCTTATAATTTTTATTTTAGGTGTATATGTGTGTGTGTGCTTTTTTATCTCTATTGACTTTGGTGCTTTTTTTCCTTCATTCTTTTCATTTTTTTACTCTTTCTTTTTTGCATGACTTAATTGCTGTTCTTTTCATCCTCAGACAGACCTGTCATCGATTATTAGACCTTATTCTCATTGTGTACACATTTAATCCAGAAATTTGCAGTATTATCTCTTTATGCCTATATAATTTTTAAAGAATTTATGTTTTTCCATTTATTCTTTTCTTCTCTTTTTTAATCTTTCTCCTATCATTCTGCCCAGTTCATTTCCCTCTCTGGGATAAGGACTTGGTTAAATTCACTCTCCTTTTACCTCTCCACATCCCTCTAATCCTATTTTTCTGCACATTTCTCCCTAAACCTAATAATTTCTGTTTTTCCAAATTCTTCCTTGCTGTTCTTAGCCCATTAATCCATCGTTGTTTGATGCTGAGTAGATTGTATCTGTTGAACTAGATTGTATCTGCAGCCTTTTGACTGTGCAACTACAGGACTATGGTTGATGTTTGTCTTAAATAATGTTCTAGCAAAAAATTGGTGTTACTTTCATACCAAATGGGCAGAACAAGCCAGAAAAACACAAGAAAAATAGCAAGTCCGGTATCTCAACTCCCACTCATGAAAATCAGCTGACAGAACAGTTAATAAATAATCCCAAAGAGCTCTACAAACACTTCTGGTAAACATGATGATGATGAAAAGATTGAGAACCTGCAAAGGACTCAGTGTGAGCATAATAGGGAGAGAGGAGGCAAACCAAAGAGCCTCTCATGACTGTGAGGAAGCTACTCAAAGATTGATACAGGAATTGCAAGAGCAGGTTGAGAACAGACAAAGAGAAAGTCAGGAATGGCATGACCAGGCTGAGAACACTCAAAGAAAACTACAGGAATTGCATGAACGTGAGGAAGCCAATCAAAGAGTAATACAGGAATTGAGAGAGCAGGATGAGAATAGACAAAGATCAATAGAGGCATTCATGGAATCCATAAACAAACAGTTGAAAGAATTCAGGGAGACCACAAAGGGAATGCTGAATGGAGCCTGACAGAAGGAAGGGGAGTCCAAGGAAACCATAACCAATCAACTAAGTGATTTGAGAATAAACACTGAACATCAAATTAAGGAAGTAAAGAAGTTCATACAAGATCTAAAACAAAGCTCCAACAAAGAATTTGAAGCCATTAAAGCCGACCAATTAGAAGGAAATAAAAAACAAAGTAGAAAGTCTTGATGGTAGGTTAGACCATGCAGAAGATCAACTCTCGGGACTAAAGACAGCCTAGATATTATACAGAAAGAATATACAACTATCCAAGACAAATCTAAGAAATATGACAGATCTATTCAACATTTGGAAGACACCATCAAAAGGCTTAATTTGAGGGTAATGGGTATAGAGGAGCACCTAGAGACAGAAGTTAATGGTCTAGGAAATTTGTTTAACAGGATCCTAGCAGAGAACTTCCCAAACATACAAAAAGATAGGCCTATTCAGATACAAGAACCCCAAATAGACCAGACCAGAATAGGACATCCCACTGTCACATTATAATCCACACAGAATCAATTCAGACCAAGGAAAAGATCCTTAAAACTGCCAAGGAGAAAAGATCAATCACCTATAAAGGGAAACCAATTAGAAACACCTCAGATTTCTCAGCAGAGACAATTAAAGCAAGAAGAGCCTGGAATGATGTATGCCATGTCCTAAACACAAACAACTATCAACCACCAATACTGTGCCAGCTAAACTCTCCTTCATAACCAAAGGTCAAATAAAAACCTTCCATAGCAAAGAAAAACTGAAACAATATATCTCCACCAAACCAGCCTTATAAAAGATACTTAAAGATGTCCTACAGATAAAACACCAACAAGACCACAATAAAGGCCAAGAAACCACACCCAAACTGAGAATCCAAGAACCATAGGAAGAACCCAGTTGCTGCAGCCCCCAAGAAGATGGATAACATGGAAGGAACTCCCAAATACTCTCAACATTAATGGACTTAACTCTCCAATTAAGCAACATACACTGTCTAGTTGGATTAAAAAGTAAGATCCTTCTATCTGCTACCTTCAGGAGTCACACCTTGCCCACAAAAACAACTTTTGAAAGGGAAAGGCTGTAACAAAATCTACCAAGCAAATGGCCCCATAAAAAGATGGTAATTGCAATCCTAAGTTCAGATAAAATAGACTTCAAATTCAAATTAGTGAAAAGACATAAAGAAGGTCCCTACATACTAATTAGGGGATCTTTCATCCAGGCGGATATTGCAATTCTAAATATGTATTCACCAAACAACAGAGCACCCAAATTTATCCAAGAAATACTACATTCCCTCAAATCTCACATAGATCCAAAGACATTAATTGTTGGGGATTTTAATACATCACTATCCCCACTAGATAGATCAAAACTAAAACAGAGAAAAAAACTAAACAGAGAAACTGCAGATAAAACAACTGCATAGATCAACCAGATTTAACAAACATCTACCAAATATTTCACCCAACAGCATCAGAATACACGTTTTTCTCAGCAGCACATGGAACATTTTCTAAAACAGACCACATTTTAGGTCACAAAGCAAACTTATCCAAATTCAGAAACATTGAAGTTATACCGTGAATTCTCTCAGACCACAAGGGAATAAAATTAGAACTCAACACCAAAAGCCACCAAAGAAAGCCCTGTAACACATGGAGGCTGACTAACACATTGCTGAATCACCAGTGGGTCATAGAAGAGATTAGAAAGGAAATTAAAATGTTCATGCTATTCAACAAACATGAACACACAAATTACCAGCTCCTCTGGGACACAGCAGTACTCAGAGGCAAGTTTATAGCTCTGAGTTCCTACATCAACAAATTGGAGAGATCTAAAACCAACAATTTAATGTTCCTTGAAAAAGAGCAGCAAGATAAACCCCAATCCAGTAGACGGAAAGAAATAATTAAAATTAAATGAATTAGAATCCAAAAAAAACCATAGAAAGAATCAACAAAACAAAGAGTTGGTTCTTTGAAAAAATTAACAAAATTGACAGACCCTTAGCAAATCTTATCAGAAAAAGAAGAGAGCACACCCAAATAAATAAACTCAGAGATGAGACTGGAAATATACCACAGAAACAACCAAGATTCAGAACATTATAAGGGAATACTTCTCAAACCTTTATGCTAATAGGTTTGAGAATCTGGATGAAATGGACCTTTTCCTAGCAAATCTGGACAAGCTGAAACTATACCAAGATAAATTAAACCATCTTAAACAGAAACAGCAATAAGAGACCTCCCAGCTAAGAAAAGCCCAGGACCAAGTGGATTTACAGTGGAATTCTACAAGGCCTTCAAAGCAGAGCTCACACCAATATTCTTCCAAATCTTCAATGAAATTGAAAGAGAAAGTTCACTACCCAACTTCTATGAAGTCATCATAACCCTCATCCCCAAACCAGGCAAGGACTCATCAAAGAAAGAGAACTATAGACCCATTTCTTTGATGAACATTGATGCAAAACTTCTCAACAAAATTTTGGCCAATTGACTTCAACAATTCATCCAAAAAATCATACACCACGATCAAACAGGATTCATTTCAGAGATGCAAAGCTGATTCAATATATGCAAATCAATTAATATAATTCATCACATCAACGAGAGCAAGGATACGAACCACATGGTTATCTCAATAGATGCAGAAAAAGCATTTGAAAAGATCCAATACCCCTTTATGATGAAGGTTCTGGAAAAATTAGGAATTCAGGGAACATTCCTCAATATAATAAAGGCTGTCTATGACAAACCTACAGCCAGCATTATACTAAATGGTGAAAAACTAAAGCCATTTCCTCTTAACTCGGGAATGAGACAAGGATGTCCACTCTCTCCACTTCTCTTCAATCTAGTATTAGAATGCCTCGCTACAGCAGTAAGACAAGATGTGAACATAAAAGGGATCCAAATAGGGAAAGATGAAGTAAAATTCTCCCTCTTAGCAGATGATGTGCTCTTGTATTTAAAGAATCCCATGGACTCCACTCCCAAATTACTCAAGCTGATTCAAAACTTTGGCAAAGTAGCAGGGTATAAAATTAACCCTCACCTTCCAGCCTTGGCCTTGGACCCTGAAGCTGCCATGATATTGATGCCCAAGAAAAACTTGATTGCCATTTATTAACTCCTTTTTAAGGAGGGGGTTATGGTGGCCAAGAAGGGTGTCCACATGCCCAAGCACCCAGAACTGGCAGACAAGAATCTGCCCAACCTTCAAGTCATGAAGCCATGAAGTCTTGCAAGTCTCGGGGCTATCTGAAGGAACAGTTTGCCTGGAGGCATTTTTATTGGCACCTAAGCAACAAGGGTATCCAGTATCTCTATGATTACCTCCACCTGCCTCCTGAGATTGTGCTTGCTACTTTGTGCTGCAGCCGACCTGAGACTGGAAGGCCTCTGCCAAAAGGTCTGGAGGGCAAGTGGCCCACTAGACTCACAAGAGTAGAAGCTGCCAGAGACACCTACAGACAGAGTGCTGTGCCTCCTGGTGCTGACAAGAAAGCTGAGGCTGGGTCTGGGCCAGCAACTGAATTCCAGTTTAGAGATGGATTTGGTCGTGGATGTGGTCAGCCACTCCAGTAAAGATGGAGATTGTTTTGTGTTGAATAAACTTGTAGCCAGAAAAAAATAAATAAATAAAATAAAATTAACCCTCAAAAATCAATGGCTTTTCTGTATGCCAACAATGAGAAAAGCATGGCTGAAATCAGGAAAGCAACTCCTTTTGTAGTAGCCCCCAAAAAAATAAAATACCTAGGAATTAACTTAAACAAAGAAGTGAAGGAGCTCTATGATGAAAACTTTAAAAACCTGAAAAAGGATATCAAAACAGAACTTAGAAAGTGGCAAAAACGCCCATGCTCCTGGATTGGAAGGATCAACATCGTGAAAATAGTAATACTTCCCAAGGCTATCTACAAATTCAATGTGATACCTATCAATATTCCAACCTCATTCTTCAAGGAAATAGAAGAGGCAATCAAAAAATTCATATAGAACAATAAAAGACCCCAAATAGCAAAAACAATTCTTAACAGAAAGAACAGTGGTGGTGGAATATCAATACCAAATTTCAAACTCTACTACAAAGCCATAGTAATCAAAACAGCTTGGTACTGGCACAAGAACAGACCTCAGGACCAATGGAATAGAATTGAAAACCCAGAAATGAACCTACAGACCTATAGCCATCTAATCTTCCATAAGGGAGATAAAAAAATAGAATGGAAGAAAGACAGTCTCTTCAGTAAATGGTGCTGGTAAAATTGGTTAATCACTTGTAGAAAACTAGAGCTAGAACCTGATATATCACCCTGAACCACAATCAACTCCAAATGGATCAAAGACCTCCAAGTCAACACAGACACTCTGAAAACATTACAGGATAGGAATAGGAGAAACCCTAGGTCTCCTTGGCACAGGCTGAATTTTTCTTAATAGAGACCCAGAAACACAACAGATCAAAGAAAGGTTGGACAAATGGGAGTGCGTGAAATTGCAGAGCTTCTGCATGGCAAAGGACATAGCTAGCAAAATCAATAGAAAGCCCATGGATTGGGAGAAGATCTTCACTAGCCATACAACAGACAAGGGTCTTATATCTAAAATATACCTGCAACTGAAAAAATTAAATCCCCCAACAACAAATGCTCAAAGAAACAACTGCCCAATAAATAAGTGGGCGAAAGACTTAAAGAGAAACTTCTCTGAAGAAGAAAGAAGGATGGCCAATAGACACATGAAGAAATGCTCAACCTCTCTAGCCATAAAAGAAATTCAAATCAAAACAACATTGAGATACCACCTCATCCCAGTTAGCATGTCTATAATCAAGAACTCTAATAACAACAGATGCTGGAGGGGATGTGGATAGAAGGGAAGCTTACTGCATTGTTGGTGGGAATGTAAACTTGTTCAACCACTTTGGAAAGCAGTATGGAGGTTCCTCAAAAGATTCTATAGAGCTCTCTTACGACCCAGCAATCCCACTTTTGGGCATTTACCCAAATGTTTACAAACAAGACCACACTAAAGCTACCAGCACAACTATGTGTATTGCAGCATTAGTTACCATAGCTAAGATATGGAACCAACCCAGATGACCCTCAGTAGAGGAATGGATTAAGAAAATGTGGTATATATACATAATGGAATTCTATGCCTCCATCCGAAAGAATGGCATTGCCCCATTTGTTAGGAAATGGAAAGGCTTGGAAAAAATTATATTAAGTGAAGTAAGCCAGGCCCAAAGAAATATAGGCCCCATGGTTTCCCTTATCTGCAGTAACTAGTAAATGTCTGAGAGAAACAGAAACTGTAAGACAAGTTGATGTGAGGTGAAATGAACCCCAAGGGACAATTTAAAAAGTATAAAAAAGAATACAGACATAGGGAAAATAAAAAGAAACTGCAATATGTCTCTATTACACAAACTTTTAAAGAAGATATGTGGTATTGAATGTAATTTATGTACCAATTTCCCCTTACTCTCTAATCATGCTGCACATTCAGAATAGTTTCTGCAAAGGTAACTTATATTCTTAAAAATAAATTGTGATCAGTTATAAAGAAATTAGTTTGCAAGTCCCTCTAGAAATGCCTAAATCTAATTAGAGATAGAATTACAGATTTCTTATATTTACTGTGACGTCTTCCTTATACCCTGAGCTGTCACACATATTCCAAGATTTTAGAATATCAATACATGTGATATTTCTTTCCAACTATAACCTGCAAATCAGGAGATTACTCTAGAAACCTTCTTTTCCATGCTCTTCACACACACACACACACACACACACACACACACACACACACAAGCATTCTCTCCATGGAACTCCAGATTATGAATAAATGCTTCAGGTAAAGAGGGTTTACCCACCAGAAAACCAGAAGTGGAGCTGTGACTCAAAGAGGTAAAGTACTAACCTTGAACAGAAAAGCTCAGGGACAGTACCCAGGCCCTGAGTTCAAGCCCCATGACTGACAAAATAAAAAGAGCATTTACCACACAAATGGTTAACTTAGGAAACAGTGAAATTAAATAAGTTATTACAAAACTTGTTAGAACTTTGTGTTAAAATGCAATGTGAATAAACAAAAAGAAAGTTATAAAATACAGCATTTTCCAATACCATGGAATGCTATTCAATCAGACCTTTGGGGGCTCCAGGAAAAGTTAGAATATTTCTCTGGGGAAGAGGCAATGCAATCACAGTCCAAATGTTTCTGCACATCAAAGGTGTTCACTGCAAATATTGTATTAGCCTGAAGGAATTTTCCAGTCTCCCAGGAATACCATAAGTGTTTTCACCTTAGAAATTTCACTGAGAATTAATGATCAACCTTAATTGCTTGAATAACATGAAGGTTTAGACACTGAGAAAGAATTCTGGTGAACAGCACATTCAATTCTACTCACCATTTCCATCAATTCCCAGAAAAAAGGTCCTTCAACTTAGAGATGGAGGGAAGAAAAAAAGCTATGAAAATGTGCCTTGTATAGTTCTGACCAATATTGACCAAGAATTTAGAGATTGATTGTTTTGAAATAGGCAGAACCTGGTAGTTTGGAAGATTTCATACTTGGTGTGAAAACTGGATTTTGTGTTATCTCAATTGTTCTTTTCCAGCTCTTTATTTTTGTTTTTACAAAGTAAATTAGATTTTTAAAATATACATAACACGTACTAAGACCAACCTTTTATTTTCTTTCAGACAAGATAATAATACCTAATTAGTTTCAAGATTTTAATAAACAAAAATAGAATAAAAGCTTAGTTTATTTTCCTAGTAATCAAGAAGGTTGTGAAATATTTAATTTTATACAGTTTCTTCAACATCATATCATTAAAAAATATTGATGAATATAACAAGAGAGGCTTTTTTTCCTTCAACATTTTTCTTATTAAGTAGTTGTACCTACTTAGAGGTCACAATTCTATAAGTCAGGTTACAGGCACAATGCATCTTGATCCATGCCATTTCTTCCATAATTATCCTCCCTTATTCTCCCTCCCATCTCTACTCTGAAGTTCCATAGCTCAATTTTTGTATAATGTGGCTTGAGATACAATGTCCTGAGATGAGCCATCAAAATGCTGTCAGAAACAAAAGTTTGGATTCAAGTGGCATGTGGATACCTGTTTTTCTCAGCAAAATAATTCAGCCATTGTAATTATTTTTAACAGAACTAGGCTTCACACTGTGGGATAATGAGCTGGAAAATGTATTTGTTTTAAATAAAGGCATTTTCACACTACAAGAACACACAAACATGTACAAAACCCAAATGCACCCATCCAGCAAGGCTGGTAAAAGAGCCAATTTGATGTTATTTCCAACTGTGTAGAAATAATTTGCTACAAATTCAGGCTACAATGCAAACAGGTGCTTCTTGAAAGAAACCCCATGAGTCTGGAATTGCCAAGGTTTGGGACAGCTGGGAAACATGAAGATGTTTTTCTCTTAAATGGTACCCAGGCCTCTGAGCCCTATTTGACTCTCATCTCCACACACTACCTTTAAGTTTATCTTCATCATCAGAGGACCAAGGCTGATCCCTCCAATGAGCCTTCAGATTTCACCAGAGCTGTAGATTTACACACACAAAATATGAAGAAATCATTATTTAAACTGAGAATACATGGGAGCATGATTCCTCAATAAACTTGAAGACGGCAGATAGGAGAGCACAAACGAGGTAACCCTCACCCTTAAATTCCAATTACTTTGCTCTTTGAATCAGATGAAGAGACAAACATGAAACCAATACAGACAAGCATGAAATAAACTGCTTAGAAAACAAAATGAAGGGAGAAGCAGTGGGACCACAACAGAAGGGGTGACATTGATCAAGATGTATGGTACTCATAAATTGATGTGTTGAATGGAAATCCCTGCGTACAACTACTTAAATATAATTTTAAAAATTAGCAATGAAATGCAGATAAAGCAGTTTGAAAGAAAGAAAAGAAAAAAAAGGAACAAATGCAGAAAAAAACAAAAATGCTGGACATTGAATGACACAATGGGAACAAAGAAGGGAATTCAAAGTTATTTCCTCTTTTAAGGCAGCTTTCCAGAAGTGTGGCAGATAATGCAAGTGTGGAACATTTCGACTGGTATCATTTAAGAAGTATAGATCCCTGGTAATGATTCCTGTGTGGAACTCAACGTTGAGAGTATTCATCTATAGCACTGCCTAGATTTCCTTGATAGATGAATCCTATTGGGCTTTCAGTGACTTTGATGATTCAAGGCTTTTTCTTGCAGATTTGAGGTGCTTTCCCTAATCCTCTAAATCATCCTCGTCACTGTAAATCATGGATAGCTTGACAGAGAATTCTATTCTGAAATTAAAAAGGAATTTGCCATCAGTGGTTCATCCTAGCTATTCAGAAGGCTGATATCTAAGGATGGAAGTTCAAAGCTAGCCATGGCAGATAAATCCAAATAAAACTTATTCCAATTAACCAGTAAATAGACCTTGAGGTATGGGGCTCCAGTGGTAGAAAGCCAGGGTTGAGCAAAGAAGCCAACCAAGAGCACAAAGCCCTGAGTTCAAGCCCCAAAATGGGACACATAGAAATTTTCCACAATTGCACTAATGTGTTTTGATCTGATTCCTTAGCCCTAGGACTTGTCAGGTAATAAATGAAGAAAACCCAAGAGCGCAGTGAAAACATCCTACAATTCCAAAATCTACTTGCCACTGAAAAGGGAAGCTGTTAGCACAGGCGGAGAGTCATTTTTTCAGCTTCACTGTTATGTGACTAATGTATATACAACTGAAGAGCTCAAACAAATGTAATTAAGTCAATGTTGTGAGTCATATATTGTGAGAATTCCCCCCTCTATTTTACATTGTGTCACACATTTACAAATGACTTTATTATATAAACATTGACTTGCTCAATTAATTTAGCTTTGTCTTGATGGCTTACACATGAAACAAACTCTCTCTGGAGTTTCTTGGTTGCCTTGGAGGAAAGAAATAATGTTTCAATAATATAGCATAGAAACATTTGGAAATGTAAAATATGGTATTTGAATATACTCAAATAAGAAGAGTTTCCAGAATCTTCATAACTTGTCCTTGAAAAAAGTACATTGCCTTTGGGGAGAGGGCATTAGAAAGTTCAGTTGTTGGCTACTGAGAATGATTTGTTTTAAAATTTTATCTCTGCAAAGTACGTAGGTCCTATCACATGGAAGATCATGTATTTTATCGAGCCATTGAGCCTTACAGAAAAATTGGAATGATAGATGGGTATGAGATTAATGACTCTTCATAGTAGAATGGAGAAGAACTTAGGATCCTGGAAGGAAATGAAGAGAATTCTGATTTCTTCAGGAGGTCTAATGCAATGAAGAGGGACATTAAATTGTTGAAATGTAATTATTGGGCTTTTGAAGCAAACTAAGCAAAGTATTAACTCGGAACACATTTCCTAAAAGGTTGTGCTATTTCATTTTTAAATGAGAAAGGATAGTTGCCTTTATTTTATGAATTCTATTCCTTTAAAACATTTTTTTCTTTTCTTAAATACCTAAGATTTGTACATAAAAGTTTTTTTAATCAACCTAAGTACTCATTTATAAGCTTTCCCCAAACAGAAATGTTTTGTTCCTCCTAAAGAATGAACGACCTTGTATTTCATAGTAAGACTTGTCATTCCTTGTATTTATCTGTCAAAGAACAAGGTACATGATGAACTCTACTTCATTCCACCTCCAAACTACATTTCTCCCCCACCCCTGCCTAAATTGTAAAGTTTGTTGTTCAACAGTGTTTTCTACATCTCATTGTTACAATGGGTCAACCTGTATCCCTATTTAAACATTTTGTTTTTCCCTTCCCTTCCCCAAATTACACTGACATCGAATACAGTGTGAACAGGGGTTATACCATGGAGGAGGGACATACAAAGCAACAAAAAAAATCACATGGCACCTTAAACTTTATTTTTAATCTTTATGTTGTTAACTACCTTGCATATTGATATTCTTGCCTGTCATTTTGTTTTATATGTATGTTTGACCATAGATAAACAACTTCCAACCTACTCCAAACCTACATTGAGGCAACTAAACATGGCAGATCTCCCTTTAATGATGGTGCACACCAATCCTATTATAGTCACCTCGTTCATGTCTCCTATTCACAGATAACCATCTTCTCTCTTTCAAATATTTTGACATATCCACCCACAGATTCACTCTCAACTGATGACTTTGTTTATTTAACTTGGAAAATTAAAGCAATTGCATACATCTTCTTCCAATCTCCTATCATATCTACCATCAAATCCACCTAAATTACCAACACTTGTACCAAAACATTCTGAATTTTCATCTTGCACTTTAGATAATTTAGTCATACTCCTATTTAAAATCATGTCTTGCCAGGCACTGGTGGCTCACACCTGTAATCCTAGCTATTCAAGAGACTGATATCTGAGGATTCCTGGGCAGGAAAATCTTTGAGACTCTTTTTTTTAAGAAGTGTACTTATTGTTTTCTAAATATGATATACAGAGGGTTACATTTACATGAGTCAGACAGACTATATTTCTTTTTGAACATTATCACCTTTTCCTTTGCTCTCTCCCAGTTTTTCCTCTCATCCTTACCCACAAGTTGTATAAATCATTTTCAACATAGTATTTAGTGAGTATCAGTGCTGCATTTGTTCACTCTCCAATTAACCACAAAAAGAAAAAAGACAGAATTGGAGCTGTGGCTGAAGTGGTAAAGTTCTAGCCTTGAGGGAAAAAAATGCTCAGGCACAGTGCCCAGACATTAACTTCAAGCCCAAGGACCAACACACACACACACACACACACACACACACACACACACACACACATCATGTCTCTCCTCTTGCATGGTAGATCAGTATTTCAGGGATATATTTCCACAGCTCTCCTCTTTTTCTCCTAGATCACAAGTTTTTATTATTCTCCAGTCTTTATTACAAAAAATATACCCACACATACAAGGCCTGGGTGAGAGAATGCTTGTCTAATTGTTCAAAATCCTGAATCAATCACCCTCTGAGGGAAAAACACATACATATATTCATATCTCCTATAAAATTGCCACATAGAAATAGATATAGGGTACCATGATAATTTCTATGCAGATCTTCCAAACTTATTACAGTAAACAATCATTTCCATTAGTTAACACTTTAGTAGATTTTTTTTATAGATTTAGGAAGGATGAAAAGAAGCCTTGGACACGAAGTATTTGCTTTCAGAAAGCTTGATATAATGAGCACCAAAAGAACAACAAGAACATCAAAAGAAGGCTTTGAATTCAGCTCCTGATGCAGTCAGATCAGCAGTGGGCAAGGTTCATGACAATGACTTGGTCTACACTGTAATAATCATATGCTAAAGGGCATAAAAGACTAAGGATAGAATCTTAAACTTCAGCTATAGCCACATGCAAGCCATCAGAGCTTTTCTAAATAGAACAAGCACAAAAAAAGGCTTGAAAAAAATAATAGCAAGTTACTGATGTAGATTACTGATTGCTGAGCCCCAAAACAAAGAAACACCTAAAGACACCATGACAGAAGGGAGAAGTTTAAACTTATGGAGGAAGGGGGAGACAGGACAAAGTCAATACATTCATTGAAAGCTTTTGAGACACATTCTATTCAATTTCTTTGCATGTTACTTTATGGCTTAAGATCTAAATATGATCAGATCAACTTACCATTCATTTCCAGAGACATTTATTCACACAGTGACACAGACAAGGAATACAAACTCTTTCCTAAGTTTCTGTTCCTGTTAAAATATATTAAGCATTTTAGTCCTTTTATTGTTTCTTTGAGTATGTTGTGTAGAAGTAGCTATATTTTATGTCACAAACTAGGTAAGATTAATTGTTATATGTCTCTATTTTCTTTCTTTCTTTTCTCTTTCCTTTCCTTCTTCACTCTCTTTCCTCTCTTCTCTTCCTGTCCTCTTTCCTCTTTCTCTCTTCTCTCTCCTCTATTCTTTCTCTCTTTTGTCTTCTCTCTTTTCTCTCTCACTCTTACCAGTCCTGGGCTTGAATGCAAGGCTTCATACTTGCTGTCTACAGAGTCATACCCTAGACCCCTTCTTGCCTTTTTTCAGATCAATTCTCTTGCTTTTGCAGGGGCCAGCCTCAGACCATTATACTCTTACCTTTTTCCTCCTGCAGAACTGGAATGACATCACACCTGGCTTGTTCTTTGAGACAAGGTATTACTAATTTCTTTTTTGCCCAGGCTGACTTCAGACAGTGATCTTCCATCTTCACCTCCCTAGTATCTGAAATTGCAGGCATGAGACACTGTACCCAGTTTGCATCTTTGTCTGTTCTTTAAAATAAATAAATAAATCTCTCAGCTAATGTTATTCAATTGGACTTCAGGGTTTTATTTACCATATTGCTGTTTATTTCCTCATCCACATCCTTTGCATCCTCTTTATCTCGAGCAATTGATTGAGTAATTTAACCAAATGACCTAAAAATGGATCATTAAAATTTCTGCTTGTTTACAGTTAACAGAATTCCAGCTAATAAATTCAAAATGGATGATAGAATTTTAAAAACCATCATTCTTGCCAAGTGCCAATGGTTCACATCTATAATCCTACCTATTCAGGAGGCTGAGATCTGAAGATCACAGCTCGAAACCAGCTAGGGCAGGAAATTCCTTAAGACTTTTATCTCCAAATGACAATTAAGCACCAGAAAGTCAAAATGGAGCTGAGGCTCTGGTGGTAGAGCTCTAACCTTGAGCAAAATAGCTCAGGGGCAATGCCCAGGTTCTGAGTTCAAGCCCCAAGACCAGAGCCAAAAATAAACAACAACAAAGAAATAAAAACACCATTTTCTAGTTGCTAATAATATAATTCAAGCATACAACAAAAAACAGAACAAAAATCCATGAGTTTATTGCTGTCAAACTCTCTACTCAACTCAGTATCACTGAAAGTGGAACAAACAGCGATTGTGTGCTTCTGAGGTGAACATTATGGGCCAATATATACATGACAGGTATTTTCGGTTTTCTGTCTGGGGAAGCTTGAATTATTTCAAACTTAGTTATTACAGCTACTTACTACGTAAAACCATATACATAATGACATAATTTTATTTTTCAGAGTTAAAAATTATATTTAAAAAAAATTATGTTCTCATTCAAAAATACATGGTGAGTCCTTTCTTTCATGCTAGAGGCACTGTGCTAGGTTCTGTGACTTGAAAGTGAATGATCTAACCACTGTCCCTGGGGAGTTTACAGTCTAATGAATAAAGAAACTCTTCCAGCTAACACCGAAGAGATACATGCAAAAGCAAATGATTTACAACTCACCACCTAATCCTCCTGGTGCCAGTGTGTTAGGCTTCAGAGATGAATCTGTCCTAGCGACATAAATAATCAGCAAGCGTCTCATTAAGCTGACAATGACAAACCCCATTACACAAGGAATAGCAGGGAGCAAAATAAGAATGGTGAGAAAATGTGGCATCGTCTGTGGTCTGAGTTGGTTAACCTACAGAGGCTGTGGTGTGATTGAGAGTGTGGTGGCATTGATCAGGAGATAATACTTGAAAATGGAGCCTGCCTGGATTACAAAGTTCTCTGCACATTACATTACAAATAGTCGACTTTGGGTTGTCACTTCCTTTTTTAAAGCAGGAGAATAGTATCTTAGACTAGCCTTTTGCAATGTTACCCTAGAAATCTTGAGGATGGAGGGTTGCAGCTGAACACAACTTAGAGAAAACACTGGAGTTAAGTGATTATCACAGTTGTGATCATAGGAGACCAAAATGTCAAGGGCAAGGTCACACATGAAGGAAGGGATGGGAGAATGAGCAGTTAATAACCCTTTTTTATGAACCGGTGATGAAATGTACGACTTCATTGGAAAGAAAAACATAAGGAAAGAAACATCTTTCACAGAGTTTTCCCATCCATTCATTATGTTCCAATTAACAAGGCTTCTTAAGACGCTGGTGAAGTGTCATAGTCTACAAGTGTCATTATTCTACACCGAATTGGAGAATTAGAGGCTAGGAGGTTTTTCTCTGGTCTCAGAATCTACTTTGTTTCAAAGTTTATTAGCAAAGAAGAATTCAAATGTAGTCACTGACACTCCTCTAAGCATGAATAAAGGAGAGAAGGAAACCTGACAGCCAGCCGTGCGATGATGTATGTTACTTGGGACGAGCCCTGCATTCTAATGGCATCTTTCAGCAGAGCTTTTTTATAGCAGCACATTTGTACCAGCTGTTGAGTGGTTTTACTTACATCCACTTTAGCCTATGCATTTAGGTGGCATGTGCCATCAAGTTTCCTATCTTTAGAAAATGATTCAAGTCTGTAAGTCATATGGTATTCAAAGTACATATCTTCAACATCAAGGACAAAGACCAAATGGATGGAAACTATTTCTTGCATCCAATGGTTTATTTGAGCATGCATTTGGCTCTTAAATTCCTCTGCAGCATTTAAATGTGGATAATATAATAAAAATCATGCCTAATTCTAAGACATATTGATGAACTTCAGAAACCTGCAGTCTAATAGATATATAAAACAAACACCTAGACACCTGAATTTCTTGCAAGAATCAAGAAATAAACGTGACTGGAACTTCCCACCAACCCTTCCCACATACTCTTCTTTTTTATTTTATGCCAGTCCTAAGGCTTGAACTCAGGGCCTAGGTACTGCCCTTAAGGTTTTTGCTGAAGGCTTGAACTCTACCACTCAATCCACAGCTCCACTTGCAGCTTTTTTGGTAATTAACTAGATATAACAATAACAGTCTGGCTATGTGGAAAAATGAACTTCACAATTTAGGAGAATGTAGTTGTGGAGATGGGAGGGAAGGGATGGTAGGCATCAATGCTTGATAAGAAATGTACTCATTACCTTGCTCATGTAATTGTAACCCCTCTGTACAGTATTTTCACAAGAAAAACCTTATAAAAACAAAACAAAACAATAAGTCAGCCTGAGCTAAGTTCAAACCATGATCCTCAAATCTTAGCCAATTGAGTATCTAGGGTTACAAGCATGAGTCACCAGCACCCAGAAAATCATTTAATTTTTAAGCATTGAATACTTCATATTTTACCAGAAATAAAAATTCCTAACTTAGAAGCCAAGCACTGGTGGATTATGTCTGTAATTCTAGCTGCCAAGTTGGATGCTGAGAGTCAGAGGATTTCTGGTTCAAAGCCAGCCTGAGTATCAAAGTCTAAGAGACTCCATATCCAATTAACCAACAAAAAAGCTGAGTTGCAGGCATGGCTCAGATGGCTGATCTCAGCCATGTAAGTAAAAAGCTCAAGACACTCAGTTCAAACCCTCTTACTAACCAAAATAACTCATTCTCACCATGAGATTTGCTGTTTGGGAAGCATTTTATTGTTCCTTTAGGGTAACTACTAAACACCTATTCGATGATAGACACTAATAGCAACTTGGTCTCCTCAATATGTCAAATACATGCACAAAGTTTTTTGGAGAAGCTATATAAGACACATAGCTAAACAACAGAGGTCACAAATGTGTATGACTGGATTTAAACAGAAAAAGGAAAAGGTTATGTTTAAGAAATAAAGTGTGATCTCTGATGAACAAAAGAAAAACTAGTATTGCTTTGTGTACACAAATGATCATTATTCCTCTAGGGCTATATTACAAAGGTTTGTTGCCCAATTGTACAGAATAATATCAGATGCTGAGACAGCTGGTATCATGGGCATGACCTGCTAGACGTTTCTGGAGAAGTTCAACACCCAAATCATTTTCACTCTTCCATAGCTTTTCTTGTCCATCACCACCCCTTCCCACCCCGCTCCTCCCCCCAAAAAAAGAATGGGATCAATGAGTGAACAGATCTGTCAATTGATCAATTTCTAGATTAGAAACCCAAAGCCTCACATAACACAGCACATGGTCTGGTGTCACTCTCAAAATCACTGCACAAAGAAAGTCATAGCTATCAGACAAGGCATTTTTCAGCAAGCTAACCTGAATTAAATGAGTTTTATTTTCTCTGGCCTGTTATTTAAATATGCCATAAGCACATGCTGCAGAAGTGTCCAAAAGCCAAGTAACTTTCACTCAGTGTCTAATGGTTACCATTCATTATCTAAAACTATTCCTGCAGCAGCGATAATGGCCTAGCCCTGGTGACCTGGAAGCCCTCCAGGAATCAATTTGCATTAGCAAAGCTTTGCCTCAAATGGCCTGCTCCTTCACAAACCTCCCCTTATGCTCTGGTGGGAAGATATTGCCCTCATTAGCAATCCAGTACCCAATTTCTTTTGGTATGAATCCAGTGCCAATGACCAAATCTCCTCCAGTCCAGCCCCTAATACAAAGAGAATGACTCCATCTAAACTAAGGTAAATCATCATTAGAAGACACTTCCTCATGCCAAATTCAGTGGCACTGAATGTCAATCATAGTGTGTAAAGACAGGAAAAGCATTTCAGGGGGTCATCCTGTACCCTCCCTGTGTCTTAATGCACCGCTATCTAATGGGCTGCTATGGTCTGAATGTTTGTGTCCCGCACAAATCTGTATTTTGAAACTTAACCCCTAAGGCGACAGTGATACTGTCTAAAGGTAGGTTTCTTTTGTCTACTCATTATAGAACTATAAGAGAGGAAAGTAAACAGTATGTTTTTTGAATGTGAAAGGAAACGTGTGAAACTTTTCGCCAGAGAAGGGGTCTTAAGAGGAGTGGTTCTGTAGTTCACACTTGTATCATATCCCCTCCCCTTGGCTTTGCTGATTGTTTGATGCCTTGTGCATGTACCACCTTGACTCTTTCATTGATTGAGTGGGCATCCAAGGCATTATGGGAAGAGGAAATGTTTCAGCGTGAGCCAGAGGCACTGAATAATAAACACCACAATGGGACATGTGTTATTGGTCACGTGGTACGTCCACCACTCTTTATCTCCATCAACCTAACAGTTCCCCTTTTCTCTCTCAGTGGTATTAAGGTGCAGTCTTTGGAAGTGACTGGAGAATGGGGACAGAGCTCTGATAAAAGAAGCAAAAGTAACTTTTGCTCTCTCACAATGTCAGAATGCAGGAAGGAAGCATCAGATGCTTGGTCTTGGGCTTTCCAGCTACTAGAACTAGGAAATAAATTTCTACTATTTATAAATACTCTCTATTTCATTTTGTCTTAGCAGCTCAAAAGAACTCCAACAGGTACTAACGATTTAAATGATCCCAAGCTAGTTCCCTGTTATCCAGAATAAATCAAGACACTTTCATTTCCTGAACCTATGGGTTACGTGTTTCTTATCATTAAAAACATTGCCAGGGGGAGATTATTTCTTTGTTGCTTTGTATGTCTCTCCCCCATAGTATAACCCCTGCTTTCACTGTATTTGATGTTGGTATAATTTGTGGAGAGGAAGGGGAAAAACAAATCGTCTAAATAAGGATACAGGTGGACCCATTGCAACAATGAGAAGTACAAGTTGTCAGGTCAAAAACGAACTTTACAACTTTGGGGGGGGGGATTGGCGGGCGGGAAGGAGGATGGGAAGGGATGGGAAGGGGAAACAAAGGAGGAGGCTACAATGCTTGATAAGAAATGTACTCATTATCTTGCCTATCTAGTTGTAACCCCTCTGTACAGTATTTTCACAATAAAAAAATTAAAAACAAACAAAAAAAAAACATTGCCAGGGGGCTGGGAATGTGGCTTAGTGGTATAGTGCTTGCCTCGCACACATGAAGCCTTGGGTTCGATTCCTCAGCACCACAAAAACAAAAAACGCTGGAAGAGGCACTGTGGCTCAAGTGGTAGAGTGCTGGACTTGAGCAAAAGAAGCTCAGGGACAGAGCCCTTGCCCTGAGTTCAAGCCCTAGGACTGGAAAACAAAAACAACAAAAACACTGCCAGGCTCAGGTTCTCTCCAGCCTGATACTGATTCACAATGTCAGCCCTAAAATCAACTCTGCCTTTAGTAGCCAGGTGAATAGAGTCAAGCTACTTGGCTTCTTTTTTTTTTTTTTTTTTTCGGTCGTGGGGCTTGAACTCTGGGCCTGGGCGCTGTCCCTCAGCTCTTCAGCTCAAGGCAAGCACTCTACCACTTGAGCTACAGCGCCACTTCCGGTTTTCTGGTGGTTTATTGGAGATAGGAGTCTCACTGTCTCTCCTGCCCGGGCTGGCTTTGAACCGCGATCCTCAGATCTCAGCCTCCTGAGTAGCTAGGATTACAGGCGTGAGCCACCAGCGCCCGGCTTGCTACTTGGCTTCTTTAAGCCTCAGTTTCTTCATTTTTGAAATAGTACTAGTCACATCTACTTCTGAGAATTTTCTTGAGGATGAGATGTGTTTATACATGTAAAATCTTAGAAGAGATTGTGATGCATAGTCAGAACACTAGAACATCTGCTATGAAAAAAAAGGAGTTCTGTCTTATGGAAGACACATCAGCTTCTAATTGTGGGATGACCTCCTCTCACTCTCTTTATTCTTTGGCTCTGAAGAATAGCTTACTTGGAAAAGTGCATAAAAGAAATTGTGAAGGAGGGACCTTAAATACCAGTAGAACCTATATTTCTTATATGTCAGGTAAACTGCATGCTGCCAGGAACATTGATATTCATTCTTTACTCTTCATTCACACTGATAAAGCTTGAACTTCCAAAATAAAAGTCATCATGTCCTTATCCTTTCATTATTGATATCACAGGGCTAGGGTCATAACCAAAGTAGTAGAGTGTTTGCTGAGTGTGTTAATGTGCTCTTTATTACTGAAGATGAACTTTCCATGAGCATTAGATATTAGATACTAAGGCTTTCCATGTGTTTAGATGAGGACCTATTTCAGAGCTTGCATATCCTGAGCCTCATTTCTGAATGTTGGATCTGGTGCTGCTGAGACACAGTACAGGTTTGAGAAATCTGTCTTTTATTTGTGAATGAAGACATTGCTACTTTCTCTGGAAATGATTTTCTGAGTCAAATTATGAGTCTGTGGAAAACTTCTTCACCATACTCCTCAGGGGCCACTGTTCAAAACGCATCACCCCTGACTACAGGTTGCATTTTAACAAAAAGTCTGGCTATCTTACAGATCTTAGTAGACATTTCTTGCTTCCCCTCGAACTCCCCCCAAATGTCATGATCTCAGGTTTTGGCAGGACTGACCCATCTCCTGCTCTGGCTGTTGAAATTGGGGGATTGAATGATTCAAACAAATGTATTCTTGGCCACAGACTCAGACTACTCAGGTATCTTAACAGAGATCTCAGATGCAATGTGACAAAACTACCAACTACCAAAAACTTTCTCACTAAATTTTTTGAAGAATAAATATTTAGCATTATTTTCTAGATTTTTTTCACCACTAAAGTCCATCCGTGGTTCTTACTGATAGTATGTATATGTGTGAGAAATTCGGCTTCAGAAAGAGGAGATTTGGGCAAAACGGGCTAGCTTTCTAACTTTGGAGATCAGAGAAGGAAGGGCAAAAGCATCTACTGACTGTACTGTGTGTAGAAAATCAGCTGGAATTCTGACTTTGGAGGTCAACCATCTGAATCCTACCTTTAGTGATTTTCACAAATTTGATAATGAAAATTTCATAAATTGTAACTAATCATATTGAGTGCTTTATTTCAATATACCTACTTACGCAATTGAACATGACACATTTTTTGAACTTTGATGAAGTATCGAGTGAATTTTCAGGATTTTGCTTGTGGGAGACATAATTCCAAATTAGCTATTTCCATACTTCCTTTCCCACCTCTTTGTCCACTATGGAATCATCTAGATAACCAAAAGTTGCTTTATTGTTCAATTACTTACAGTTCTTATTTATCAAAGTAATATGTGATTACTTAGGATCACTAGAGTGTAACCTTAGGCTAATTTACAGAGGGTAATATTGTGGCCTGAGCACAAGTTATCTTGAAAGGAAAAAAATAAAAGAATTTGTTTTAAAAGAATTTATAGTACAAAATAACTCATTTCTGGGTGTACCCTTAGCCACTCTTCTTAGGAAATCAAACAGTAACACTAAGTAGAGGAAATTATGCATTTCCTAGGATTGTGGCCCCACTTTCCATGGGTGGTTTTGTAAATTTTGCATCCTGTACAAAACTATACAACTTGGTCCATGTACTGTATGGAAAATCGAAGCTTTTCATCAGCTTGGAGTCAGAGGATCTTGTTTCATCAAGATCATTTGAGTTAGTCTATTTGCCTCCTGTCAACACATCTTCCACATTTCCAAAGCTAGTTTATGTCAACATCACTTCAGGTTCCTTTCTTTGTGTGCTCTTCCCACATCTCATAATTGCTTTGGTACATCTCTAGCTAGGCCTGTTTGGCTTTACTACATGTTTGACTCAGCTCTATGTGTAAAAGCACATAGATATAGACAGGCACCTGTGGCTCCTGTCTGTAATCCTAGCTACTCAGGGGGCTGAAGATTGAAGTTTGAAGCCAGCCCAGGCAGGAAAGTCCATGAAACTCTTACCTCTAATTAACTACAAAAGAGCCACAAGTGGAGCTGTGGCTCAAATGGAAGAATACCAGCCTTGACTGAAAAACTAAGGGACAGCACACAGTCCTGACTGAGTTCAAGTCTAAGCACCAAAAATGAAAGTACATAGGTATAATGAAAACTGCTGATGGCTCAATGTTTTGTGCAACTTTATGTGTGACAAATCCATCAAGGACTTCAGGCAGGGGATGTGATGGAAATTCTCACTGCTTGAGTCTACTAAAGCGGAAAAAGTACCAGAATGTGGCAAATAAGAGAAGCCGCAATAGTTAATTATCATGACACACAGCTCATCTGTAATTAATCCCTTTCTTCAGCAGGATTCTGCAACTGTAGCATTAAAAAAAAGCAGGTCAGATGATGCTTTAATTAAGGCTGTACAGTGTTGCTGCTTCTACAGCAACAAGAACTGTTTTTTGTCTATAGGTGTGTGTGAAGCACTACAAATATTTTCCTAACATCTTTACAGAGTGCTGCTTAAGCATCTTTGCTAGCATTATGTCTGCAGACAGACTGATTACAATTCAAAAGAGTTTTCTGTGATCCTCACACCCAGCTTAGGAGCCACTAAAACAATCTAAATGCCATGCCAGTGGGAGGAGACACTCCCCAAGGAGCTAGAAAAGAAAGGGGAGGTGCCATTGCAATTGGGAATGGCAGGGCCTTGAAATTTACAACTTTCTTAAACAGCTACCCCAGCTCAGATCAAGGCCTGTAGTGTATGTTCACTTGAAAAAATCCAATTGGAAATGAATCTCCTACTGTCCCTAGAAAATAGTCATCCTTAGGCTGCAGCATTCAGTATTAGAATATATGTAGAGAGACAATGATATGAAAAGAAATTATTTTACAGTCACTCTGTGTGTCTGCAATTTCTTTATAGATTATTACATAGAGTAAGGCTGTAGTAGGCTCTAGCCAGCTACTGTAATTGAAGATTTTCAAAGTTCTGGCCTATGATTATAAAGCTCTTGCTACTGTCAAGACAGAGTTGCACTGTGATTGACAGCTAGTGTTCACCATTACTTGTATCTTAGCTGGTGCATGGTTGGTGGCATTTCTCAGAAACCTACAATTACATAGAATCACGTGACCTGTTCTCATGATGAAACCTGAGAAGCAAAATATATCTATCACCTTTATGTGACAGAATTTAAAATGCTTTCTCCATATTCTCTTTCTTCTGTGTCAGTCTATTTGAACTCAGGATTTGGTACGGTACTTTTGGGTCCTAGAAAATGTAAAGAATTTGTTTCGGAAACTCGTCTTTGATTTGCATCAGACTATAACTGGGAAGAATAATAAATAACACTTGTATGAAGCCACTGAGATTTGAGAGTCTTTGTCCTGGCATTTCATCTATGCTAATTAACACATGTATTGTGTTCACCTATGTCACTCCTCTAGTTCCTTCTATGATTAGTGATATATGTCTATCAGGGCCTCAATAGAATCTGGTAACAATTTTGTGCAACAATCTGCAGCATAGCATTTTTCTCTATACTATGGCAATCCAATTGCATTGGTCTTAACAACCTTATTTTTCCTTTGCCCAAGGTAATCAGCTTCAATAACTATGATGTCACCAAGACCTATTATTAAGCAGTATATTTCTAAATTCCAGGGGAGGAAAACATTTCCCTCAGAAACACTGGCTTTAATACATTTGCAGAAGAAATATGCTGCTCCTTTTAGGATTCTGGAAGAGCTAGACAAAGTTCTCCCTTGTTCAGAGGGCTCAGGAAATGGACAGTGTGGGCCTTTTGCCTCACACTACCTACAGATAGTAGGTAATGGATTCTCCAGTATAATGTGCCCTGCTCTGATTGGTGAAATGATATATCAATCACCAGTAAAGCATTTGTTATGCAATGATCTTTTTTAATGTTGCTGATTATAACGAGAGTATGAACAGAGAAATTTCCCTCTCATCTGCCCCAAGAATACATTACTATTTTGAGTAGAGAGCTCTCTATGTTTGAGGCCCCTATTTCTATTTCTATTTCTATTATAAATGCCAGTTTTCTGGGGATATGGGATTGAGAAAGGAATTGGTAGAGAAGATAAGGATAAGAACTAGGTGTTAAGGCTTTAGTATTTTCTATCATATTGTTTCAAACATCAAAACTCATAAGAGGTTTCCATTGACAGATCATTTCCTTTTTGTACCCTTTAATCATATACATGATAATCGTCTCAATTCACTTGCTTTCCTTCATTTTCCCCAGTCTCTTTCAGTTCTTAAACTCAGACTTTTATAAGGAGAGAGAGAGAGAGAGACAGAGACAGAGACAGAGACAGAGAGAGAGAGACACCTTGGCTGTTTGGAAAAATGAGAAACGCAGAAAGCCAGAGGTAATGATCCTGTCTATCCTTTCTACTTTTCTCCAACCATCCTCTAACTCAGGCAGAGGTAGCATGAGCATATAAGCATCTGGCTTCATCACTGGACGTTAATAAAAGCATGCTTACTGCCGACATTACAAACTGGAGCCATTTTTTAATGGTAGATAAGTTGTCTGCTTAGTATGCATAAAACAGCAAGTGTCTGATGATTCTGCCCTTTGCTTTAGAGTCTCATCTTAATGGAGTCATCTTAAAAGAATAGTATCAGAAGAATGTAAAAACTACAAGAGGAAGTCTTGTTAGTAGTGTTAAACTGTTTCAAGCCCTGGACATTTGCTTTATTTGATCTTTTTTTGTGAATGTATAGAAGGTCACCAATGTTTTGGCAAAGCCCACATTTCTGCCATGCTATACCATATGGGGAAAGTGCCCACAGTGTTCAGGCCTTCTGCTGTTGGTAAATAGAAGCTATATCACAGCACTTTCTATAGCACATGGACTGGCTTGTGGTAATCCAGTGTTAGGATAGTGTGATGCTGGTGACAATTGAAATGGAAACGTGGGAGCTGTTAGGAATATTTTCTCAGTTGTCATCATGGCCGAGGCCAGCAAAACAGCAACTGCCCACTTGTAATATACACATCTTTTCCCAGTTCCTCTACTATTCCTCCTTCTCTCCAACATTAGCAGGAAAAAAAAAGAAAAGAAGAAATGAAAGGAAGGACTATAAGGAGAAAGAAGGAAAGGAGGAAGGGAGAAATAGGGAGGGAGGGAGGATTATGTAGTCACCAATTATATACTCTTCATTTATTTCTTCTCATTTGCATTATTAAAAATAACAAAGTAAGCCCTATATTTGGAATTAGTTATATAGTTATCAGGTGCTCTATTTGTTTAAATTTTCTTAGCAGCTGCTGCCAGAACATCAGAATCGAAGTAGCATCAGGTGTGTATTATTATACCCAGCTGAGTAGCTGCAGCACTTAGGTTTAACTCCATGTGACACTTAACTCTTACCTTCCAGTAATAATATCAGTTCTAATATAAATCTTTCAGGAGGTTCTCACCAAGTGGCCTTGCCAATAAGAATAAGGAATGCAGAAGTAATTGAGAGCCCACACAAATATTTTTCTCAAATCTCGTTCTGGGCAATGTTTTTTCCTAATTCCCCAAGATCAGACCAAACTTCAAGATTGTCTTTTCTCTGTCCTTTCCATTGTCCAGTAGGTAAGGTAAAAGATTCAAATGTAATAATGTATACTCTAGATGATTAACCTTTATATAGTAACTTCACCAACTTCAATTACCAATCAAGAAATACTTGCAATGTAGAAAATATTGCAGAAAAAATTAGGTCATGGACCCTGTATAATTGAAGCTATCTATTTAGAGAGTTGTTCTTAACATGAAATAAATTGGAGAGTTGTTATTAACATGGAATTAATTCTACAACATATAACTACAGTGGCAGTCAAATCAGCATAGTAAGAGAGATGTCTTTGAACCAGTATAAAAATTTAAGACTTTGAAAAATAAAGTTTATGTTGGCATGAAGAAAATAATGACTTGGAGGGTTTTTATTTTTAATTAACTTTTTTATTATTTTACTATTTTATTATCCTTAAGTAGTTGTACAAAGGAGTTTTCATTCTTTCTTTTTGTCCATTGTGGGGCTTGAACTCTGAGCTTGGGTACTGTCGACACTCAGCTTTTCAGCTCAAGGCTAGCACTCTACCACTTGAGCTACAGTGTCACTTCTGCCTTTTTCTGTTTATATGGTGCCGAGGAATTGAACCCAGGGCAACATGCCTGCAAGACAAGCACTCTACCATTGAGCTACCTTCCCAGTCCAAAGGAGTTTCAATTTAACATTTAATTTCATGAGTACAATACATCTTGATCAATGTTATTTTTTATCATTCTCCCCATCTCTCTCAACTGCACCCATACCCTCAATTTATTTTGTTCCATTTTCACTTATGCCCATTGAATATTATGACTGTGTTCATTCACCCTTCATCTCTCCATTCTCCTGCTCCCCACCCCCTTTGACCTCACCTCTTCCCCAACCACACATATCCCAGCCTCCTGGTATTCATGTTATTAGTTTGTGATTTGTTCTAAGGAGTTACACCACTGAAATCCTCCCCTGCATCTACAATACTGTAGCTAGCATGTCTGGGTGCAGGTGTGTCTGTATGTCCTTAATGACATACACACACATATATGTTTATAATTTAGGTTTATCTTCCACCTCCTCTGA
This sequence comes from Dipodomys ordii, assembly GCF_000151885.1. Classification (NCBI taxonomy): domain Eukaryota; kingdom Metazoa; phylum Chordata; class Mammalia; order Rodentia; family Heteromyidae; genus Dipodomys; species Dipodomys ordii. The sequence continues at coordinate 3,243,782 of NW_012267384.1, read as the reverse complement.
GCTCCTGCAAGCCTTGCTCAAAGTCATGGGACTACTCAATGGAGCCATAACTTTGTAAAGCCCAGAATTGTAAATCCCCACAGGGGGCAGGAGGAAATATGTCCACTTGACAGAAATATGTGCTATTCTGTAGCATCTTGACACTCTACCTTAGTTTTATTTGGGAAATAAAGTGTTTAAGCAGAGAATGGCAACAAAGTGGTCACATCATGCTTTTTTAGGTAAAGACTTGCTTGATATCCTGGATAGGAGGACACCATCCACGTACTGGATACCTGCTCGACACTGGTCATAGGCAGAGCACTTCCTTGACATGAGATTCTTCCTTTGTCTCCTTGTAACAACCATCCATGTGGCATGCACCTGGAACATTCCTCCAAGGCTGCACACTAGTCTATAAAGCCTTGTTCAGAGCCTTGTGTTCTCTTGTCTGTCTGACATACATGCCTGGGATAGAATTAATCAGAAGGAAGATTTTCATTCTTCTCCTTTCAGCAGAACAACTTTAGGAGTATTGTCAAAGGCAAAGCTAATTATTTGATGACTGAGATAGTGGTTAAGCCCGATTTACTTTAAAGGGATCTGATGCCTTAGAGATTTTCTTTCTAATTGGCCCGCAGTGTGGATGTGATATCTACAAAGAAATTGTCAGGTGTTCCCACTGCTGATTTTCAAACAGAAGATGCTTAGATACAGGTAAACATATGGAGCAGGATTACAGGCCCACTAGCATTTCCTCTCTGTGTTCTTCTCCTAGGCCTAGGTCCCATGAAAACATGTATTGCTCTGGGCCTCAACAGGCAAGAAGTGAACCGTTAATTAGAAAAATCCATCCTTGCTAACAAGAGCTGCTAAAACAAGAATGAGGGGATTTAAGAGAACTGTGAACCAATGGATTCACATGTGCTGATCAAACCTGAGACCTAGTGAACCTGGAGGCCTCAATCACAGGCCAATCTTTTGGGACAAAGACAATATAGAATTAAGAATTGGGGTTCTGCCACTATCTCTCCATCACCTGGCCCCCACCACAAAAACACCTTTTCAAGTAATAGTAATGTATTTCTGGTTTCTTCAGATTTCTGATCTTTTCACCTCAGGTCTCAATTTCTTTTCCTTTTGTAATTTAATTTTATTGTCAAGGTGATGTTCGGATGGGTTACAGTTACATATGTAAGGTAGTGAGTACATTTGTTTCTTCATTTAAAAAACAACTCCTAAATCTCATTGTAAGCTGAAGCCCATTTTCTTTTTGCAGTGTTATTCATTTATAACATCAGCTGGGGCCTCATTTGTTCTGTGGGAGATTTCCTCTGTCCCTCTCCGGACAGGTGCTCATGCACTTGTGCACCATCTTCTAACTTAGGGGGTTAAGAATGTAAATGTAGAGGTGCTTCTGCACCTGTTGGAATTCGAAACTTTAAAAGTTCTCTGCTATTTAAAGATAGAATTTGCATACCCCTTGCTTAGAATGGACTCCTGCATGCCAGCTGAGAGATCTTGTATCTGACCTGGATCTCTCCCCGGTTAGGAATGACTTGAATCTCTTAAGTCTTTGGTCTAGAGGAAGAAGGGGAGTATGTTCACATTTTGAAGACCACTCTTAAAGGCTGAAGTGGAATTTTGAAACATTTCCTGTTAACCATGCTGATGCTAACATAAGAGGGAGAAAGTCAATACTTAAAATATTCTCACAACAAGATCAGAAATTTCCTTTTAAGTGTTTTTTGAAGTTCTGTTGGCTAACATTAATTATAAATGGAATAAGTGGATCGTTTTAGACTTTTTTACCCTTGGGTGACAAGTTTTCTCCATCTTGCATATTCTATCAGAAAATCCAGGGGAACAGAAGCATGATCTTGGGTGAAAGTGAAACCAAAACAAACTACTCTGTGCTAGTAAATTTTAATGTATTTTTCACATAACAGTTATTTACTAAAAAATGTCCTAGAAACAATGGCTTACTATAAAATAAATGCTTCTAAAGACGATAGGCCAGCAGGGCATAAGTCAAGGCCTACTTCAAATTTTAGCTGATGAACAGCAACATATTGTCTACGGATAAGCCAAGTGTGGGCTTATTTACACAGAAAGCAGAAGGGAAAAAAAACCCTCATTAATCTCTATGTTGAAAGCTTGTTAAAAGAAATCACTGAGCATTTAAATGATTCATTCTACTGAATGCTAAGAGGAAATCAACCTACTTTCTTATGGTCGTTGCTTTTGGTCTACATCACTGGTGATGTTTTCAGGCTTCCAGAATGTAACGGAGACTATACTTGGCATTTGCCATCTCCTGGGTAATATGATCCAATTTGGACAGCGGTTGTTTACAACTGGCCCTTTGTGACCAGCTAAATAAAGAAACGATGGGCCTAGATCACTAAAATGGGCAATCGTGCGGCCTCTGGGAACGAAGCAACACAGCCTTTTTGTTGGCTTTGAATGCTCTCATTGAAATAGAACAGCTATCACCTGGTGCAGTGTCCCCAAGAGATCTCTCCACCTCCCTGCTCATGCTCAAGTGCCTGTCAGTGAGGCTGGATGGGAATGTGCCATCACAGAAAGACACAGCCATGCAGAATTTACAGAGTTCCATTCCCATGTTGTGAGAAGCGAGACAAGATGCCATGACCAGCACTGCCCTCCTAAACGTGATACTCTGGCTGGGAAACATGGCTTGCCCGTAAGGAGAATCAGAGATTGATAGAAAAACACCGGAAAGCAAGTACTGGATTATGTCAGAGTAGATTATCCCACCAAGGGCAAGTTTGAGACAGTATTGTGAAGAAGACAGGATTTGAGGTGAGTTGTGAACTTAAAACTGAAACAAGGCAAAAGGTAGGTTTGTGCTAGACCAAGTGAAGCAATATATAAATACTTGTCCACCCATTCTATTCATTCAGTATGCCTCCATAGCCCAGAGTAGAGAATGTTCTCTATGAAGCAAAACATAGAAACCCAGGAAAACCAATGAGATGAATGAGAATTAAGTATATAAAAGTATACAGAAAACATTCTCTCTGTCACCAGAAGAAATTTGTATCTATGCTCTACTGAAGAAAAAAAAACACCTTGAAAGGATTACTTTTCCTACCTGTGAACAAGCAATAAGACAACAATCCTGGTCTTATAAATAAGAGCAGTTAGTAGGACATAAATAAACTAGTGACTTCGTTTATAAACTAAGTTGAAATTTTTATTAAGTGATCATACAACACTTGAATTTGAATGCCTTAACAAGATTTTGGAGACAAAGATGTTTCAGAGCAGAGCCTGGAACAGAATGAAGTATAGTTGATGAACTAAAATCAAATGACTGCCTTCAATAGCACCACACTGATACCATACTATGATCTTAAGGAACGTACTAATTATTTCTGAGCTTTAGTTTTTTGCCTATAAAAATAGTCTCCAGTGACAACATTATTGAGAGAATCAAATAAGTTCTTGTAATGAAAGTAAGCCATGTTCTCCAAAACACTAGACCTGCCATGACCATTATTGCTGTTGTCTTTGAAATGAAAGTTGTACGTATTCTGATATGCATCGTGCCAGGATATTTTTTAATTGAAAAATGTACAGTACTTATTCACATACCGACAAAAAGGCACATCTACTAAATAGTTCAACAATAAGTACAACTGTCCTCAACTAGTTTTATAAATACTTTGAAAAGGGAGGGGGTAGAAATAAAAAAAGGACTGTTACTTAATTTCTGCTTCTTAAATGGACATGTTTAGTATATTGTTTTGTTTTCATATTTATTTTTTAGATTTTTTTCATTGCCCAGCACACTGCTTGGTACATAGTCGATAATAATAATTAAAAAATTGATAACTCAAAGAATGGAGGAAGGGCTGGGAATGTGGTTTAGTGGTGGAGTGCTTGGCTCGTATGCATGATTTGATTCTTCAGTACCACATACACAGAAAAAGTCAGCAGTGGTGCTGTGGCTCAAGGGGTAAAGTGCTAGCCTTGAGCAAAAGAAGCTCAGGGACAGTACACAGGCCCAGAGTTCAAGGCCCAGAACTGGCAAAAAAAAAAGGGGGGGGATGGGTAATTCATCTGACCACTTTGATTGATGTTGGATTTGGAATTCATTTTTTAGCAGTGAAAAATTTGAGTATTGCTGATTAAATAAGGTTTACCATGAGGAGCATTGTAAATGTATTTGTTTTCTTCTTCTCTGTGAAATGCCAATTAGACCTTGCTGGAATCAAACCCAGGTCATTGGTGCACGGAACAGCAGCCTGTTCTGGCTAAGAAGATGAATCAACCCACGCTGAAGAAACAAAGATGACAATATGCACTGAATTTACTTCTCTAGGCTTGTGTGCAGGCTTAAGGAAGCTGTTTTCTAAACAATCAGAAAGAAAATGAAGAGGTATGATTTGTGCTCTTAGGAAAACAAATATAATGAGCTCACACTTTCACCTTCCACCCATCAAAACAATGCTTTCCTTCTAGCATCTCTGTATCCAGATTTTCAGACATATCGTACCCCTCACTTCCCTAAATTTTCACCTCTGTGTAATGCACACAGACATATGGAGAAATCAACAGCAACCCTGAAGGAAGCTATAACCACCCAGCATGTACATTTTGCAGCTCCCATCCTGCCCATCCCCTACACAAATCAGGTTTGAAAGCCCAAGCTTGTCACCTGGTACACAAAAGAAAAAAAATGCAGTCTAACACTGTATTTATTAGCAACCCCTTTCCCTTATGTTTAATTTATTGTTACACTTTTTAAATGTACAAACAGTTATACCAGTTTTATACACAAAACCACAGGTACCGTTTTGTATCTGTCAAAATTCCAGCAGCCTGTGGTGAGAGAGGGTTGAATAGATGTCCTATGCTGCCATCTAATGGTTTTGTTAAGACATGGGTTTGTTCATTTTTCTGGAAATGAGGAAACAAAGACAGCTCAAGGCGCCCAAATTCTGGAACAGCTACTGATAGGCTTTATTAAACAGATGCATTTATGACACTTGGACCATATTTCCTGGAACCAAGCAACTTAGCTTGTTTTCACACAATGGCAGCTTACATCCCTGCTCTTGACTGGCAAAGCTCTGCCCTTCTACCCTGGAGGCACCTGTTTTAAATCCAAACTGACTGGGCAAGCAAAATGCCCCTCTGAGCCTCTTTCTACAGCTCCCATCTGGCCCAGCTTCTTTTGGCAAGCCTTTTCTTCCTGGAAGGATAGTTTGATCAGAATGTCTTGCCTATTACTTCAGCTTTGGGTAGAAGATACAAAGGAGTCAGACAGCTCAAAAAACAGAAAGAAAGAAAGAAAGAAAGAAAGAAAGAAAGAAAGAAAGAAAGAAAGAAAGAAAGAAAGAAAGAAAGAAAGAAAGAAAGAAAGAAAGAAAGAAAGAAAGAAAGAAAGAAAGAAAGGAAGGAAGGAAGGAAGGAAGGAAGGAAGGAAGGAAGGAAGAAAGAAAGAAGAGAGAGAGGGACGGAGGGAGGGAGGGAAAGAAAGAAAGAAAGAAAGAAAGAAAGAAAGAAGGAAAGAAAGAAGGAAGGAAGGAAGGAAAAGAAAAGAAAATCATTATCTCTAAAATTGACTAAAATGGAAGCCATTTTCTTTGCAGTGACCCAAAGAGAACCTTCTGCATTTTCTTTCTCCTTAGCTCTCAGGATTTGTATCAAAAGTTAGATCACTGGGTGGGCCTCTTGAATTCTTCTCCTTAGCTTTTCCTGGATCTCAAAACCTCTTTCTTCTCAATGATCACTTGGCACAACTTCCTGTTGCACAAATGCTATGCTTAAAAATACTATGTCAGGCATTGATTTGTGGGTAAATAGATAATGGAAAATAACCTTTCCATCCATATCTTTGATCACTTTCTGCATCTGGCCTTGAAGTAGTTGTACTGCACTGTCTTTTTCCTTTTCAGATGATTTAACCTTTTCCTTTTAAAGTTTATCTTTCCCATTTAACTATGTAAAGCTTCTACTCTAGTTAAAATGAACACAAGAATTGCACTTGATCCCTTTCTACATTCCACCTGGCAGCTAATTCTGCCTACTGTAGTCGTCTCATTTCATATTTTTTATCCCAGTGAAGTGAAGATTCACTAACCCATTGTGCTGTTGTCCAAATATGGAATCAACTGCCTGAAAAGTGAAAGAGCCCTCTCACAAAGGTGGAATGTGTATCTGTTAAGGTTGTAGCTTCTGACTGATTCCTGAAATGGGAGTTAGAATAGATGACCTATTAAATGCCTTCCAATCTTGACTCTATCCTTTTAAAACACACTTTTAGTACAACCTGCTCTCCTCCAGCCACTCCCTCAGAACTCTTTCTCTAGAGAAAGTTAAACCTAGCTCCAGATGGTCAAATTCTGTTTTCCTTTGTTGAATATATTGCTTCATTGGAATACACTGATTGCTTCTCTTTTATAAGCACTTTCTCTTGTGCGTGTTTATTACATTTCCGTTTTTCATGGACTTCCTGTCTTTCTTTCTGGGGACACATGCATACACATCTGTGACCCCCCACTGTATCCTCACACTGTGCCTCACGATGATAGTGATGATGATGACAATTTGTGCAGATGATACTACTTCCACCAAGATCCTTGTCAAGTTATGCATTTCTACTGTTAACTTGCAATCTCTTTCCAAACCCATATAAATTACCTTTGAAATAAAACAGTTGTTGGCAGTCCTACTAAGGTTACAATAGCAAACAGGACTCAATCCCGAACAGCAGTTTCTTAAATTTGTCCACTCCTACCCATGGCAAAAACATGCTGAATCTTCAACTAACCTCCATATATTGCATTCATTTGGGGCTTAAACTTTTTTTTTACCACAAATATATGATTTTTTTCCAAAATCAGAAAAAATACCTTCTTGGTTTCATTCAAATACCCATCTTCATTTCCACCTCTGCAGCCAATGGATGAGTGTAAATTCCCATTGTTTCACACCCGAGTAGCTCTTCTGACTTCTCCTTCTCCCCTTTCCTCAGTTCATAGCAAAACAACAGCATAGGTAATCTTTTAACCACTTCCCTGTCATCTAACTCACCTGTAAAAAGCTGAAATAGGGCCTTGCAATAGGATGTCTAGTTCCTATAACTTCACACACACACAAAGCTCTTCTCCAAATGCATCCTGTTTTCTCCCACTTGCACCTTGCTTCTTATTCCATATTTCAGCCAAGGACATCTTTCTGGTATCTTCTGTACAGGAATATTGTACACTCAGCATTCTTTCCTCTCTCAAATTCCTTATTTGCTCTTTGCATAAATTAGGTTTTATTACACCCTCAAAACACACATGTGTCTAGTGGCAACCACCTCTGCTCTTCATCTCTCCTGTACTGTGAAATCTTCTCTTTTCTGAGCAATGCTTTTCTTCTTTACAGAGAAATAAAGGCTCATTCAAAGGTTTCCAAGAAGCCATCATTTGGTGGTCTCCATTAGTCCAGTAGCTGCTCTCTAGCATAGGTGTGTGTTGTTCTGCATCCCTGGGAGCCATATGATGTCTTCTCATCTGTGTGACTTGATGCTGAGGTCGGATGTCCACATGATTTTGGACTCAGGGAGTCTCCTGGAATGGGATCTCTTCATCATATCCCAGGTGAGCAATGAAGATGAAGTCAGAGTTCAACCCAAGAAGAATGTCTTGGTATTATAATATTTTCTCAGATTTATGAAAGTATTTAATTTTGGAACTTGTTAATCCATTAAGGTTCTTTTTTTTCCTAGGCATATATCAATTTTACAAAGGGGTTGTTTCATTATGACATCTCCGAAAGTGCATATAATATGCCTTGCTTTGACAATGATTTTGATAAAACTGGCACCAAAATGGTATTTTCTACGTATAAGATCCTTTTTGCCTTTGTTGTGTCATAACTTTATTGTGTAACTAATGCCGCTGGCCATCATTATACCCCTTTCTCTCACCATGATGTATATTTGAAACCCCAGAAATGAGATTTAGCCACTGACAATCAAAGGCTAAAATACTGTATCAAAGTCAGGCTTCCATGTTGGAAATTTTGTGACATTCAAATGATTGTGATGAAGTGGTTTAGTCTTAATGGCATAGCATAATTGCCCCTATGAAGTGAGCTGGTGAATGTGGTATGAAATCTCTTCCAGGACCTAACTAACATGTTCATGGGTCAGGAGCTCTTAAGAGAAGAAGCATGGACAATAGGCTTGCTTCCCAATGAAGACATCTTTAAGAAGCACTTACAAATCACTCATCTCCCTACTAAGGTGCTCATGACCTTAAAATGGGTGGATTGGAGGCTCCTTTGCAATGGCCTAAGTCATCTAATGCTCCTGAATCTATCAAATTCAGGATGTGTATTCCTCTATCCTCCAGCCCTAGAAGCAATTGTAATGGGAGGGTCCTAATAGTTTGAATTTCCGATTTATCAAAATTGTGTCTTTTGGCCAATTTTTACTTCTTCCAAGAAGTCTCTCTTTAAGTTATTAGCTTACTTACTAATTGGTCTGCTGGTCTTTGAGAGTTTAGTTTTTAAGCTCTATGCATATTCTATTAGCAAGTAAAAATAGCCAATAAAAAATGGCCAAGACTGGGTGCCGGTGGCTCATGCCTGTAATTCTAGCTACTCAAGAGGTTGAGATCTGAGGATCATGGTTCAAAGCCAGCCTGGGAAGGAAAAGTCTATGAGATTCTTATTTACAATTAAGCACCAGAAAACTGGAAGTGGAGCTGTGACTAAACTGGTAGAGTAGTTGCCTTGAGCTGAAGAGCTCAGGGAGAGTGCCCAGGCCCAGAGTTCAAGCCCAACTGACAAAAAAAATAGGCCAAGAAATGCTCAACATCTCTGGCCCTAAAGGACTTGAAACTCAAAACATTGAGATTATACCTCACCCCAGTGAGAATGGCCATTATCAATAAAACAAACAATAATAGATGCTGGCCAGGATGCACCCAAAAGGGAGCCCTAATACACTGTTGGTGGGAATGAAAGCTTGTTCAAACACTATGGAAAGCTGTATGAAAGTTCCTCAAAAATATGAAAATACAACTACTCTATATCCCAGCAATATACTCCTGGGTTTTTATCCAAAAGATCACAAATCAGATTAGAGTAAAGCCACCAGCACAACCATATACACTGCAACACTATTCACCATAGCCAAGGTATAGAATCAGCCCAGATACACATCAATGGGTGAATGAATCAAAAAATATGATATATTTACACAATGGAATTTTGCTCATCCATGGAAAAGAATGACACTATCATTTGGAAAGACTTAAAAATTATATTAAGTGAAGTAATGAGGCCTAGAGAGACAAAATTTGCATGGTTTCCTTCATATGTGGAAGCTAGAATTAGCCTACAAACCTACAAGTAAATACATTGATAGGAATGCAAGCAGTTACACATGTATTAACTGAAATATAGTAGATTCAAGGGAGAATTCAAATAGTGTAATTCTTTAGAAAGGCAAAGTCAAAGCCCAACACAATAAGCACCAGAAAATGAGTACTTGAAGAGAGGGGCAGGAGGATCAAGGAGAAGGTGGAGGAAGAATGCAGTCAAGAATTCAATGTATATATTACAAAATTAAGAAAAGTAAGGGAAGGGGTAGGTTAGGAGGAGTGGGTGATAATGTTAAAAGGGGTGACATAGATCAAGACCCATTGTATTCATAAAATTGCTTTGTTAAGTGGCAACACCTGTGCACAACTACTTAAAGATAAAATTTTAAAACTGTGTTTTATATTCCTCCAAAGGAAAGTTCTCTGCAGACAGCTAGTTATTTTACCTTCCTATGGTATTCTATCACATGTGTGTCTAATATGGTCCTCTGTGTTTAATTATTGTCCAGTGTTAACTGTGAGTAGATAAGAGCTATTTATCTCTAAATATTTTTAGAGGCTCTTACAGTTTGAAAAGATAGATCTCCTTTCTGTAATGTAAAAAAAGGTAATGTGTCTAGGGAAGAAAAACTTGGATGTCCTACGTATCATTTTCTTGTTCATCTCCTACTTAAGTTTATAGCCTACCTCCCCCATGCCACCTCTGGAATGTCAGCTTCATAAGAGACAGGACAATGCTTAGACCCAAGTACTCTGCATAGTGACTGGCACATGTTCAATAAATAATTATTGAACATTATTTTTTCCACTAGGAAATAACATCTCTTAAGACTATAATTCAAAAGAAGGAATGATTTGGTTCAGTCCAGACAGCTTTATGATTAGCTTTTTTTCTGGGCCCTTTTTTTTTTCTCTCTCTCTTTCAGAATTCTTGCCAGAGAAGAAATGCTAAAGCTCCCAGCTTTTAAATATGTAGATCCCTGACATTTGGTTGCTTCATGAATTTTGCATTGCATAATGACAAGTGTTTAATTTTATAAACTGCTCCTGTAATAGATCATTTTCAAGGAGAGGCCTAATCTGGAAATGCAGTGTAAAGTGCTGTTGCCGAATTAGACAAATGTCTTCCCTGAGCCAGCGATCCTTTCTGTAGTAAATGTTTTCAAGCACTGATGGATTGGAAGCTATGGAAATAGTCTCAACACCCAGCTGGCTGACTGAGTCAGACGTGAGGTGATGCATGGATGCTTTCCCCTTCCAGACTGGTATAAAACAACCCTCAAAAGATCTCAGGAGTAAACACAAATAATTGATTAATTTCCAATGCCCTTGTTCAGTCTGAATTCTGATTCTTTCCTCATCACCACAAAAAAATAAAATAAAATAAAAGGAAGGGAGCTAGGAGGAAAGAAGCACCATTTTGGGGTTCTAAGGTTTGGGGCTCTAGAATCTACATCACGCTTATCCTATCGTCTTGGCCACCAGGCAGAAGAAAGTGTTCCTAGGTCAGCAAGCACATATTGGTTTGAGGCTATACTCAGGGGGGAAACCACAGGGATATGTTAAGTTGTTGATAATAAATGCTTTGTGTCCAGTGTTTCTGACACTGTTTGGCTTTAGAAAAGTCACTGGCCTGTGGTCTCCTTGCTTCTAAAATATGCTTAAGAGTTTTCTCTAGTTAACAGAGTTCTGATTAAGAAATTGCAAGATTAATTTCAGAAGTAAGGGGTTGTAAAATGTAGCAGCTGTTAAGACAATAAGGCAAGCTTCATAAATTATATATGAAGATTGTTCATTATAAGCACTTAAGGCAAGCTCTTACTGTAGAGATGCTATATAAATTCAGTAAAAACACTGAAAAGACATTGTGTCAAGAGTTTAAAAGATCCATTTATAAGATACACGAATTCTTATGTGATTGTAACCCCTCTGTACAGTGTTTTCACAATAAAAAAACTTATTTGAGAAAAAGGTATATGAACCCAATGGATTTAGCATGGCTTATAAAGAAAAGAGTTGCACCAAAAGAAATGGCATGTATTCAGGTCACCCACATCTACTCTTAAGGATGGACTGTCAGAAGGCAGCCAAATGGGGAGGACAGAACTAGCCTAAATGATGTTGTGGATTAATTATTGTATTTCAGGCACTAAGCATACCACAAACAGAACCTCATCTAATCCTTTAAAATGACCCATAAAGATATGATTATCATTATTTGTACATAATAAATTACCATATATGTTAAGAAATACATTTGAGGTTACACAGGAGGGACTGAAAGAGGATTCCGACCTCAGAAGTCAAATTTCAGACTTGTCAAATTTGTCTAACTGTGTCATGCCCTGAAACATTAAACCACAGGCCTAGGACCCCTCATCTTGCCAATCTAATTCCTTTTGCAGAACTGATAATACATGAAATTGGTTAGTAATATGTTAGACTCATTTTGGGGGGATGGGTGAGAAGAAGGGCATTATCAGGGCTTGAACTTAGGGCTCAAGATTTTTGTTCCGTTTACTTGCTCATGTTTGGTACCATTTGAACCACACTTCTAACTTCTCTTTGTGCTGGTTAATTGAAGATGAAATTACATAGATATTTTCACCCAGGTTGGCTTCAAACCTTGATTCTCTACATCTCAACTTCCTGAGTAACTAGGATTACAAGCCTGTACCATTGGTGCTGGTTATGGACTCATGCCTTTTGGTATTTGTCTATTTGTTTTGATACCAAACTCATGTTCTCCAGACTTTATTGGCCTTTCCTATTTCTAAGAACTGTTCTCTTTTGTTTTGTTATTTTATTATCTAGTATTCATAGAATCTATTACCTAGTGCTATTGATTCTATAACCTAGTATTCATACAATTTTTCTTTCGACCTCTCTGACACTAGTGTTCCTAAGACCCTTTTCACCTGCCAGAATTTCTTTGAATTTTCACTATTTCTACCTTTTGTCCATTTAAAGTAAAATACTACTTATCATTCTTTCCAAGGTTTACTACCTTTTATGGGAACTTGTTCTAATATTTCTTCTTTCTCTTGTGCTTTCTATCTTTAATCTCCTATTTTGTCTAGGAACACATTCCAGCTAGGGGCTTTAGCAGGCCTAGACATGAACTAACATTGTTGAAGATCTCTTATGCGCCAGATACTGTATTACACAATTTGCACATAATGTTTCATTGAGTCTTCCAAGCAACCTCAAAAGATAGATTTTATTATTGGCATTTTATACAAAGGAAAAATTATGCTTAAATACAATAAATAATTTGTTCAAGTCATGATGAAAATAAATGGGTAGTTCCAGGAGTATTAAAACCAAGTTTGATTCCAACTTGCATATTCTTTCACTGATGTCACTTGTTTCCTCAAATAAATAAAGAAACTCCCTTTTGCGACCCTGTTACATTAAGTTCCCATTTTGTTTTGCACTGCCAAACTTCAGTTAAATACTGCAAATATTCTTTAGACACTAGTTACGAACAAGGGACCAAACTATATGCTTTCCCCCAAGAGAAGAAAGAGATGAATTGCATAATCTTCACCTACTAGAAACTCATGAGCAAAAACCTTGTAAGTACATAAATAAAGATAAAATAAAACAGGAAGAAGTATGAAATAAATGACTAGAGTTTTGTAAGAATCAGATAAAGACCAGTGCAGAGAACTTTATAAACAATTGATTTTTGAGGCTTCCTTGAAGCCTTCAAACCATTTCCCAATTGACCTATGATTCCATCTTAGAAATGTCTTTTCCTCAGCCCTTAGACCAGACTCTGTCATATAACCTTAGAATTGGTTTTTCCAAATCTGGACCCTTACATTTTCCCCCTGCTTTTCCTACAAAAGATCCTATCTCCTGGGCATATCTTCATTACACTCAACTCAGGTTCATTACTCCCTGAATAAATGCAAACCATGGCTCTCTGCTGCCTGCTGAGCTACAGTGTGTTCATTAATTGCATACTTAATAATCATAGGCCTAACTTTCAGAGTAAGATGAAAACGTTACTCTGGACAAAAGATGTGAAAACCATAATCATTCTAAAGGTAAGCTGTTATTATTATATATTCTACACCTGGGCTAAACCCTCCTTGGCTTTAGATCATATCACTCCTGCTTCTATAAATTGTAGAGCTCTCTCTATATTTCTTACTCTAAAACTCTATTTTAGATATCTCTCAAAACCACTGACAAAACAGTCTTAAGGAAACATTATCTCAATGAAAATGTTCTTATTTCTCTAAACATTCCCAGGATTTACTTCTTCCTTCCCAAAGCATGTGTAAACCACATATTATAGAAGATTCAATGCATGTCATAGGTTCCTTGGATGATTGTAAACTATTTGATGACAAAGTCCACTCCATTTATCTTGCTAAGGTTCATGTACCTAGCACAAAGTTTTATGTAAAGTAGATATTCAAATATTGAATTGATATAAAGACTAACGTGAGAGGACACTATGTTAGTCTGTGCATACTGAAGGATAATTTTCGCAGAAGACAAGAGAGGAAGTTTTCATTCATTGCTTACTGAGATTTGGAGCAAGGAATAAAGAAGATGGCATACCACCCTCTCTGCTAATCATCTTGGCAAGGAAGAAAACCAAATTGACAGGCCCCAATCGTGTGTCTACCCTTTCAATTCTTGTTTCGCGGGACCAATAAACTTCTGGAAAAACCAAAATGGCAGCCATTCAGTTTGTCATCCTTTTCTCCGAAATTCAGAATTCAGTAATGGGCACTATTTTGCAAATCAAAATGCATACCTGAAAGTCTCAGAAAATACACAGCTTTTTTCCTGTTATTCTCCTCAGTTCTTTCTTTCTTCCCCTTCTCTGTGCTGTTTATCTTAAGTAGAGGAGCTAGTTTAAGTGAAATCTTGTTATAAACAGCTGAGACAAATGAGGTTACTAGGAGAACATTAGACCCAAAGAAATCTGGGACTACAGTCAAAGCCAAGGATTTCCTTTGTCTGGATTAACTTGGAGCTCAGTCCAGTTGGCCTCTCCAAACTGGCTGTGACTCAAAGACCAGGCAAGAAGCCAAAAGATATCTGAGCTGTGACTCATGTAAACAGAGGACAATGCCAAAAGCCTGCAGCCAGCCCCAGGTGTGCAGAGAGCAGCCTTGCATTCACCTCTCAATAACCCTGAAGTCAGCAGAGCTTTATCTCTGGTCTACCATTACTACTGCCTGGGCTTCATCATGCTTGAAGGGCAGGTGCCTTCTCTCCCCACAATCATTGGAAATTCCAAAAGGGCTAGAACTTGTGCCTTCTCGGCCTCATATATAGACCTTCGAGATAGATCTCAGATTTTATGAACTTTGTCTTTTCTCAGAAAGTTAAACATGCTTTCCATTTGTCCTAATCTCAGTTACTTGACTTTCTGTGTGACCTCTAGCAACTCACTTATATTGGTAAGATAGGTCACTATCTTCTACCTCTGCAAAAGTGGGTAGAAAAATAAAGGGTAGTGTGCAGTTCTCTTTCTTTCCTGTTCATATTTTTAAATAAAACTAGACTTAAACATGTACAAAACGTTATATCTTTGAATGGAGCAAGTCAATATAAGGAAATGAAACTTTTGTCTAAGTGTCTTTTTGATTAGCTGGGCTGTTTCCCATTTTCCACAAAGCGGGAGGGGAAATATCACTAAGGGCAAGAATTTATCTATGGGTGGTAACAGAGGTGAATCTTACCCACAGTTGTTTTTGTCTCGTGTGTGTGTGTGTGCATGTGTGTGTGTGTGTGTGTGTGTGTGTGCACGTATGTGTGTGTGTACATGTGTGCACAAGCATGCTGGTACTGGGGCTTGAACTCAGTCTAGGATCTATCCTTTAGCTTTTTTTCCCATGCTCAAGGCTGGCACTCTACTACTTGAGCCACAGATGAATGTCCAGCTTTTTGTTAATTAGTGGGAAATAAAAATCCCATGGACTTTCCAATTTGGGCTGGCTTTAAACCACAATCTTCAGATCTCAGCCTCTTGACAAGCTAGGATTACAGGTATAAGTCACTAGCTGCACCCTTCTGACTCCCCTTAGCTCACAGTTGTAACTTGACATTATTCCTGCTTTCCAAAACAGAGTACAGACTAGTGTCATTACAAAAGGTGTAGTAACTGTTTGCCAGGCCTGAAAGAGAGAAAACGGAAGTGTTTCCCTGTATCCCAAATCAATAGTCCCACAAAGGACAACTTTTCAATTGCTGGGTTTCTATCTGAGACTCTAACTCTAAAAATGCCATCCTCTAGATGGCCAATCTCTGGATTGCACACACTTTGAGGGGTCCCTGATATTTTGGGATATTGGGGTGGTGATTGCTTCACCTAAATCAGGTAAAGTTCTCAGAGGCCATCTCCTTGATGGAACAGCTCCACTCTTCCATGAACCTCCAAACCTCCACCATCTTTCTCCCTATTTCCTACTTGCAGGATATTTTATCCTAACATGGGATTTCAAATGCTTTGCTCTGCCTGCCTCCTGTTAACTGCAATGAAGATGTTACATTTGTCCTAGCATTAGGGAGAAATATATCTCTCAAGCAGAAATCAGTAAAAGTAAATTAATAAATTAGGAAATAAAATGTAGGATACTCTTCAGAGAAGGTAAAATCAGAAGCTTAAACTGCTCAGATCTCTCATGACTTGAATTGGCCTTACCAGGAAATAGAAATATCTGGAGAAGTGATTAATTTGGAAATCTGTTAAGCTATTCTGTGTGACTACTATTTCTTTTATTTGAGCATTCAGAGTTAGCCAATAGAAAAATTGAGGTCATGTTTTCAACAAAAACCTGAGAAGCCAATAAGTAGTTATTTAAGAAGACAGATCTATACGTTTTAATAATCAATTAAGTGGAAGGGAAGAAAAATGTTGCTTTAAAAAAAATTTAAACTCTATTGTATATTAGGAGAGGGTGTTATGTACTGGCACTGGCGCTTGAACTCAATACCTGGGCAATGTCCTTCAGCTTTCTCACTCAAGGTTCTCAAGGCTGATGTTATACCATTTAATCACAACTCCACTTCTGTTGTTTTGGCTAGTTAAAAATTAGTGTCTCAGATGCTCGTCTTGAATTGCAATTTTTGTATTTCAGCTTCTTGAGAAGCTAGGTTTATATGTGAACTATGGGCTCACTTATGAATTTGTTCTCCATCTCCTTAAATCAGTCCTTTAGATCAAAACTCCTTGGTTTATCCCAGTTCCAACCAAAGATATAATGATTTTCGTTTCCTGTGGCTATGTTTTAAAAATGGCTGCATTTTAATTATAAACAAAATGATATTTTAGGACATTTTGGAAAGATATCGATTATATCTTGTAAGAGAAATTTTGAAGTATTTTAGGTTTCTTTAGTATGAAAGTATTAATGGTACTCTGCAAATGTAGGTTATTACTATTTAATGACATTCCCCTCAAAGAAAAATTGCTAAAATCCACAAGGTGCAGAAGGAAGTGCATATTATTTGGGGCAATTAATTAACAATCACATAAACAATTTATTCAGCCACAGGAAGAACAACTAATAATAATAAACACATAGACATAGAGATTAAATTACAGTAGCTATTTTATCTGCCATAGTGTAGGAGAGATAACACTGAACTTATTTCTATCCAATTCTTCTTCCCCCACCCCAACATCCTTAGTACACACACACACACACACACACACACACACACACAGAGGGCTGGTACTCTTACTTAGGACAACCATGAATGAAGTATTTTTTGAACTGTGAACTGTGAATCAACTCTACCAGATAAGTTCTTTGTGAATCTGTGGAAACAAAACCACAAATATTATGCTATGAGCTGGTCACTTTAATTATCAACTAGCATTTGACTTTGGAATCCAGGAAAATGCTTATGGGGGAAGGGACTCATAATTGGGAGAAATGAATTAGAATCACAGTAAATTGAGCAAATAGCTCAGCTGTCCATGTACCATTTGCCACAGTAAATCTATATAGTAGATCATCAACCTTGGTAGAACATGCAGAGGCTTCTTGGTTTCAAAACCCATGCAAAGCTATATAAAGGCTTGCAATTATATAAGTATGAATGCAAGACAGTTGTATACAGCTTCCTTCAAGTTTATTTCTGAAAGAAGTGCAATGTCTTTCTGCAAATCCAATTTTCAAATATGCTCATCATTGGTAACTTTTTCTCCATTTGCTTTGAATGTGTCTATAATAAGTAGAGCGAGTTTACTGGTCACCATATTAATCCAAGAATAAGAAATGAAAAAAGATTACATTTCCTATTCCATAATTTTAAATACAATTTAACAACAACAACAACAAAAAACTCCTCTAAAATCTCCCTTATGGATTTCGATGGTTCAGAAATATGCAGAACACTTGAAAGCAATAAAAGAAATAACCTAAGAAAATTAAGCAAAATGAATTTGCAATTAGTTTGTGAAATTGCGATAAATGCATTTGAAAGCAAAGAGTAAAATGTAACTTTCTTCAGTATAATTTGAAATTGCCTTTTGTGCTTAATATAGTTCACTTATAATTAGATGAAGATTTTGTTCTGGTTTGAAACATTCAAAGTTCCATCTTGAGATTGCTATGTACTATGTACACAGAACTTTTCAGCAAGAAAGCCTGCTGCTGCTGCCGCCGCGTTTGCTTTGACAGCCTTTATCCTAGTTTTATAGAAATGAAAGAGTGAAAGAACACAGCTGGTTTGAACAATGGAGCATGTTCAACATTAGGCCAAACACTTTAGATATTGCAAAATATTGCAGGCTATATTTATAGCTCTTAGCAGGTTTTTGAAATTCATGCTGATACTGCCTTACTCCTGCTTATTGGACCAAATTGCCATTTAATGATTAAATTATCTTTTGGTTTTTTTAAAAAAATTGCTTTCAAATGCAATGGCACTTAGACTAACCTCTTGGCAAATATCAAAACAGCAATAACTTGAAATCCCTTCTAAAGTATTTCAGGATGTTAAAATTCCAGATCATTCTACAGGCACCTAGCGAGCTTAAAACTTTTGTGTTGATCTGCCTTATTTTTTTCCATTAAGAAAAAGGAATATCTTCTTTTAGAATAACCATTTTTTCTAGTCATAAATTTGTGCACTTATTCATATGTCAGAGACTTCCAGAAAACCACCCAAGGGAAAACAAGAACAGGACATCAGGCAATTGCCTGTACTGTTTACACTTTCTCCTTCATGGCAATTTAAAAAAATACAGTTCTCTTTTTTAATAGAATTCTGAATCTTTGGGGAATGCTAACAAGCCCTTATATCCTGTCACATTAATAACATAAGTAGTAGTCAAAAGAAGTAGGTACAATAAAATTTTAAAAATTTAAAATGTACAAAAAAAGAAGCGGGTAGAAGTTATAAGTTTAATGACTAGAAGTTGAGCCAATAAAATTTTCCAGAACAGTGGGATTTCTGCATGTTGCTCTAACACCTGTGTGTTTCAAGGGGTAGTTCAATACTATCCTACCCTTCCTATAGCAGCTGTTTTTTATTTGTTTGATTTTTTTAGCCCATAGCCATTTATCATCACTGTTATGTTCATGAGATGCAGAGTACAAGCACCTTGCCTCCTGACCCAATAATAATGATGGTGGTAAGAATGGACATTTAATGAACTGCCTATTATGTGTCAAGACATCTTTTGTGCTATATATATTCTTTTTCTAAAAAAGTAGAGAAAAGGATGTGCTTTGACTTCTGTTTCACCTATTTATTGATGTATAACAAACTATTCCAAAACTCAGTGACTATTATGTCTTACAACTTTTCAATGTGGGTGGTTCTTTTTGTTGTTGGTGGTGGTGGTAGTGGTTGTGGGGCTTGACCGCTGACCTGGGCACTGTCCCTCAGCTCTTCAACTCAAGGCAAGCACTCTACCACTTGAGCCACAGCACCACTACCGTTTTTCTGTTGGTTAATTGAAGTGTCTCACAGACTTTCCTTCCGGGGTTGGCTTTTCACCATGATCTCAGATCTCAGCCTCTGAGTAGCTAAGATTACAGGAGTGAGCCACGGATGCCTGGCTCAGGTACGTGGTTCTTATACAAGTCTCATGAGGGATTCCAGTAGCTAAAGTTATCAACAATTTGACTGGGACCAGAGAGTTCAAAATAAGCTCATTCACATATATGGAAATTGGTGCTGGCTGCCAGCTGAGGATGCTCTGATTCAAAGCCAGTATTCTTTGTGTTATCCTAGGTAGTTTCTTATTAGCAGGAGAAAATTTTTCTCATGGCTGCATTCCATCAATCTTTGTGCAGTACTCCCATAATAGCTACTCCAGCATGTTTGCCAGTTGATGGATTGAGGGGACCTGACAAAGGGCTGTTGACTTGTGAGAAACATATTGATATAAATACAATAATGCTTAGTAATCCATGATTCCTACCTTAAAAGAGAAGTCTATTTTTTTCAGAACCCAAAAAGCACTTCAGAGCTCAAAGGCCTCCAAGGATGCTATTCTGCACTTATAAGACTTCTCTGTGTGTGTGTGTGCATGCACGTGTGTGTTTGTGTGTGTGTACATATGTATATATATATATATGTTTATATATGTACATATATATATATATGTTTTGATTGTTGTAGAGTTGATATACATAAGGGTTACAGTTACATAGCATGTCTTCCCTTCCTCTATCTCTTCCAGTTTTTTCCTCCCATCCCCACCCACAAGATGTACAGTTCATTTTCCACAATGTCTAGTGAGTGCCACTGTTGTATATTTTTAAATACCTAGAAGAGTTTAAAATGTCTTGCTTCCTTCTTTTAAATAAGACTCTCAAAACATGAGGTAAGGACTCATAGACTGTAAACTTCCTTTAAGATCCCCCCAGCTGGCACCATGACATCTTTAAAACAGCTGGGAAGCTGACTCTAAAGGCCTAAAGAGTCAAGTTTACAATTTAATTATGAATCCAAAGCCTGAGTTGGTGTTGTGGTTCTTCACAAATGAGACAAAAAGCTCAGTTATTACAGTACTGGTCATTGGTGACAGGAACAGCCAAAAACCACCAAGTTGTTTGCAACACTCCCACTCAAAATATTTCAATATCAGACCAAAGAACAATTTTCCAAAGTCCCAGCATTAAGTGATAGATAAGGACTTAATACTTTTAGGTAGTTAGTACTTAGAGCCACAAGCTTGCTATACAGATGCTATACCACTTGAACCACCCTCCAATATCTTTTTTTATTGTCTTTATTTTTCAGACAGGGTCTCTTACTTTTGGTCAGGGCTCTCTCAGACCATGATTTTCCTTCCACATAACTGACATCACCATGCCCAGACTAGAACATGATAGTTTCATCCAACGCAAAGCCAACTTCTCACAGCTTTTTAAAGTGAGGACTTTCTAACAGTAAACCAAAGTTTTACACAATCCACACAAATAAATGTATTAACTCTCATTTTTTCCTATTTTATTTCTATGAAGACTTTGAGAATAACCATGTTCTTTGCTCTTTTATTTCCCATAGTAACAAACCCATTCTCACTATGGTTTGCTCTATGTTTTGACTGTTGCTTTCAGTTATACCATTCTAATTTGCTTTCTGTGATTCTTATTCTGCCAAGAGCACAGTCCTTTGAGAATTTACCTAGCTCCCAACATACTCCACTCTGCATTCCCAAATAAAACTCCTTGTAGGCAAGAGCTGTATCTTTTCATCTCAGAATTTTCCAAACTAACTTCCAAAATGGCTGTGATACAGGATCTACACTCAGTAAATGCTTTTTCCATTCAAGTCTTTTACAAGTGCTCATAAAAGTAACTTTATTTGGGAAAAAACCCTCAGAGATATGTAGAGATCTGGGAGAGGTAAAGAAAATTTAAAAATTTCAAATGAAAATTCTGGGCTCATAGGTATAATGAGACATTTGTTACCAACATGCAACAGACTTAGTAGCTGAAAGAGGGTAATTCTTTGAGAATTCTTTTGTCCTATTGTACTCGAAGAACTGGAGTCATCAAGTCTAGTTGGTGTGTGTGTGTGTGTGTGTGTGTGTGTGTGTGTGTGTGTGCGCGCGCGTGCCGTTCCTGGGGCTTGAAATCAGGACCTGGGCACTGTCCCTGAGCTTTTTGTGCTCAAGGCTAGCTCTCTGTCACTTGAACCAACCCTCCAATTCTGGCTTTTTAGTGTTTTAACTGAACATAAGCATCTCACAGACTTTCCCTGGGCTGACTTTAAACCTCAGCCCCTAAATCTCAGCCTCCTGTGAACCTAGGATTATAGGTATGAAGCTACTAGCACCAGGTTATTGGGTTACTTTTTGTCTTGGATAAATTGAGTCTTTCCTGATGTGCAACTTCCTTGTCAGGACATATCAAATGATGTTTGATATATCAAAGAAGAGATTATATGTGATAGTATGTGACCATATGTGACTCTAGAGAATCTTGTTTGACTTATATATGTTACAAGATATCAGAACGTTGATGATACCATCACACAGAGTTGAAAGCTATAGGATGTAACAACTGAAAAGAAGCAGACTAAAAACATGCATATTTATGACCATTCAGCTCTATAGTATATAAAAAATTAACAGTAGTTTTTGGAACTTAACTTATTCTACACTTATTCATTCCAAAACTTGTGTCTTTAAGAGTTTACTCATCCATGTGAGTGCTGTTGTTCATACAAGAGCATCATTGCATCATTCACTCGCTGATTACAGGAATAACTGAGTTGAATTCTTTTCCTTGTTTGTTTTAAATGCATATACTATTCTTGTTTATTTTATGCACAAAGTAGAGTAACATATAATTTTACAAATCATAAACTAAAGATAAATTCTCCAAAATAAATTTTAAAGAAATATTTATTTAATTTTTAAATATAGATAGATAATCCATATTCCTATGTGAAGATCCAGACTAAAATAGTTGAAAAGGACATCATTCTTCCTCAAGAACTCAAAATAAAGGATAGATTTATAAGAGGAATGACATGTCTTTATAAATACCATTCCTGTTACTTCAAGTTTTTCCTAAATTTTTCCCTGTCTTCACAACAAAGATTAAATGCTATCTTCTCTGTCTTCTACTCTATTCAAAACAGTCCTTTATTTCCCCCTGAGTCCAAGATAATTTTTGTGCTCTTATTTAACCACTGCATTAATGAATTCATCCAGTCTTTCAGAAGGCATACTGTGGCTTATTACTTGCTGGGCTTCAGGCCTGGTATCAAAAACATAGCAAGAAGCATGCTTCTACTCAGATGATGCCTGTGTCATTGTTTCTCTGTCTCTCCCATACCATAAGCTCACCGAGGTGTGAATGTTCTATCATTGAACAAAACAAATAGAAAGCAGCTTAAAAAATAAAGTTTTGTAGAGCCACAGCCTTGTCTATAAGACCTTTACCTGCTTTTGTTTATTTCTCTTTTCTTTCTCTACTAAAAGCCAGTTTCCTCTGCTTCCTTTACTCCTGTCCTATGACCCTTCCTGGAATACTTTCTTTGCCACATCAAAAACTGAGCTCCTTGTTTTCTCTACTCCCCATTCCTTTCAGTGTCCTAATACAAAAACTTGAGGATTGTCTTTTTCCCTAATCTTCCAAATGCATAAAAAAAGTAATGCCTGTTGATTCTCCCCCCGCCCCAACGTACTACTGTGTTTATCCTCTCTTTCCATCTCCAATGGTCCTGCTTCAGTTTCCTTTCCATTTTCCATCCGGAGTGGTCTGTAGCATCTTCACTGGTGGCATTGATTTGGGGCTAATCCACATGCATTTGTTTATCAGATCATTTTCCTTCAATAAAATCACTGTGGAATTTCCAGCCCCTTCATAACTAAGTAATGAGAAATTCCAGCCTCTTTCCTACAGCATACAAGACTCTGATCTTGTTTGCTGCCAAACTCTCCAACCTCTCACATGGCTCACTTCCTCTGTCTTACCTGTCACCTTCCATGTTGTTTAGGGAACATTCTATCTAAGGACAGTCCCTCATAGGCACGGAAATTCCAACTACTATCACAGAATAATGGAAACCGTGACCATCATAGATTGAATTGGATCATCTTCTGAAAAGTTTTCTTCCTTCTAAGGTACTCAGTTCTTGTATAGAATGTTTCTATGATTCGTAAGATGTAATTATAGAATTTGAAAACTGGAGGAAATACTAGAATAATCTAAGCTGTATCCTCATTTCAGAGATGAGAAAACTCAAGCTTACAACATTGAATGATTTATCCATGCAATAACTAGTAAACAAAACAAAAGGGAGTGGAATGTATAATATTAAATGATAGATTCATTTATGCATTTTTGCTAAGGAGCAAACTCATTCGTATGCCAGAGCTCCTGTTCCAATGCGATCTCATTGCTAAAATTCACTTCTTATTTTGCATTTTCAATTAGACACAAGGTGAAATGTCTCTTTATGGAAATCTTGACTCACTTTTACCTGTCGCTGTGGGTGTATTAAAGTATATGAAGTTATAAAAAGATATGAAATATGAATATAATCTAGTTTAATTATTTCCATCCTCCAAAGACTATGATTGCAGTTGGATGTCAGTGAAATCTCCAGTGGTTGAACTTCATGCTTAGAAAACTAGTGAGCAGAATAAAAGGCTAGAGAACAGGGAATTGAATGAGAACTACCGAAAAAGAACATTTATCTCACCAAAAAGAACATGTTCCCATGATGGAAAAATTATAGCTTCATATAGCATCAGTGAGTCAAAGAAGATGACAACATTTGGCAAAGTTAATCCAATCCAAGTTCAGTCAATATATATAGAGAGAGAGCTCACTGAGCTACTTTTGAAGTGAAAAAGCACTTAAAACATTTCTATTTGATAACCTTCCTTCTACTTCCTGTCTGTTCTTTTCCATTAGCCCCTGGAAAAAACTCTTGGCAAATGAATCATAGCTAAAGATTGGCTGTTAAGGTGCAATTCTTTGAACAGGATGGTGTCAGCAGCTCTCTTTTAACTTTCAAGATGATCAGCCTTGATAAAAATAACTTTCCTATGAGTTTTAAACATTTATGTTTGTGTTCATCATTTTTATCTTTGCTTATAAATTTGATCTTTAGCTCTTCTGAGCTATGCAGCAGAAAAAATCAAGATTTTCTAGAAGCCTGAAGGAGCTCTTGCTGTGGGCAATAATCTCTGCCACTCCTGGGAAGTTTGTTTGACCTGGAAAGGAATTTAAAAAAAGTGTCTATTTTCGCCTACCAAATATTGTTCTCCCTGGTCAAACACTAAAGATCCTTCTGTAGTTTCTGTTTTCTCTAGTTTCTAGTTTTACTTCTTGTGCTGCATGCCTTCCTTTCCTTTCTTTTATTCTCATCTTCTGATCTGAAGGATGTCTCTATGCACACACATATCCCCACCATCTCCCTACTGCCTCATGTAACACACAGATCTTCCAAGAGGCATTGTGTACTATTGCATTGTCCTCATGTTTAATAACAGAGAAAACTGTATGGACTTCCAAAGTATGGACCGGGTTGGGAAGGTTGGGATTATGTGTATTGTGGGGTGTTCAGCTATTATGTGAGAAGAAAACTTTTGAGAAAGCCTCATTTTGTGAGTGTGTTTATGTGTGTGTACTGGTCCTGGGGCTTGAAGACAGGCCCTGGGTACTATCACTGAATTTGATTGCTCATGGCTAGTGATTGATCACTTTAGCCACAAGTCCACTTTTGGCTTTTTTAACTTTTTTTTTTTTTTGAGTCGGAGAGTCTCATAGACTTTCCTGCCTGGGCTGACTTCCAACCATGATCCTCAGATCTCAGCCATCAGAGTAGCTAAGATTACAGATGTGAGATCTATTAGGATTTATTACTTACTCAAAGAAGCAACTGATTAGAATAAAATATGTAGTCTATGGAAAGATATTAAAATTACTTAAGTTCATATGCATACACACACTGAATCTACCACCTCCTCTATCATCACCAATATGAAATGGTAATGCATTTATTCATAGTTCATGTTCCATGTTAGAAGTTACTTATTGACTGGTGTTTTTACTTCATTTTCATGTGTACAGTTTTGAAATGTAACAATGTAATTGTTCTTCTATGAACCTTTAATGGATGATCATGGTATATCTTTTTTTGTTGTTTTTGTTGGCTATGAGTCTTGAACTCTGGGCCTGGGTGCTGTCCCTGAGCTCTTCAGTTCAAGGCTAGCGCTCTACCACTTAAGCCATAGCACCACTTTAGGTTTTTTCTGTGTGGAGGAATCAAACCTATGGCCTCATGCATGTGAGGCAAGCACTCTACCACTGAGCCAGCTTCCCAACCCCTTGTGGTAGATCTTCTAGACTTAGAACACCAGCTCCTCATGATTGAAGCTGGGTGAAATGCAAATATGGCCAAAATTCTATCACTGTAGTCTTGTGCTATTTTGGGAAGTTGAGAAAATGAAGATTTAAGAAAAAGAGTTCTAGCTAGAATCCATGATTCATAACTACCTTCCTAAGCACAAGAGAAGCTGAGATTGGGACGATTGCAGTTCAAGCTCAACCTGGGGTAAAAAGTCTGGGCGACTTCATCTCAATTAAATAAATGCTGAGCATGGTGATACATGTCTGTTATCTGAAATGCAGGAGGAAGCCTAAAATAGGCAAATTGGGGTCCAGACACATGCCCATTTAGAAAAGGAGAGACTATCTCAAAATAGCAGGTGCAAAAACAGGCAGGAGTTGTGGTTCAGGGGTAGAACACTTTTAGAAAGCCCAAAAACCCCAGTATAGTACTATCAAATAAATAAATGTTCAAGAGTCTTAACTTTATCAAGGTCTAAATTCCCCTGTATTCTAGATTTCTATACTGTTTAAAATTTTTTAATTATAAATTTTAATTTTTTATATTGTAAATTATAATTTTTAATTATAAATTATAAAATTAAAATGTTCAAAATTTAAAATGCATTCATTTACCAATAGTGGTACATGAAAAAACCTCTTTAATTAATTTCTAATCAAAGCTCTTCAGACTTACAATAAACAATGATATAAACCATATTTATTTTTATTAAATACATAATAATCTGTATTTTAATAAAGAAGAAAAGTAAATATGCTTCTTAATCATTTCTGAAACAGATAAGATAGGGTAATCCTGGAGGTTAAGTAAGATAATATATCTAAAGTGCTAGGACTTAGCATTGTGTGCTGCAGATGAAAGGTACTTATTCATGTCATTTATTATTATTGGATGATGGAATTTTTTGTGGTACTTACTGTCTATACATGACACATGAATGGATTTCAGTAGCTTTTGCCTAAACCTCAGGATGAGTTTTCCATTCGGCATGGAAATAGCTAGGTGATTGACCTAATTTTTCATTTTTCAATGAATTGATGTGGCATTATGTAGACCCAGCCTAAGTGGATCATTTATTCCAAATTAGCTGAATGATGAGCCACATACTTGACCTGTTTTCACCCTCCCTATCAGGATGACAGCAGCAAGTATATAGTTGAGTCCATTTGGAATTTAGATGCATATGAACATTAAAGAAAGCTGTACACCAGCCATGTCACCATTTCTTAGCTAGTCAGTGAATCTGTACAACAGCAAGTAGATGACAAGTAGGTCTGACATCTTGTAATTACTAGCTATATGATATTCACAAGCCCCTTCCCCTTTCCTTCCTTTCTGTTTCTTGCTGTCTCTATCTCTGTCAGTCTCTGTCTCAGTCTCTGTCTCAGTCTCAGTCTCAGTCTGTCTGTCTGTCTGTCTCTCTTTAATTAGATCTGGGTGACAAATAATCTTTATCTTGCTTACCAACTCTGCTCAATTGGGAGTATCATCTGGGAGTCTTACCAAGACTAAAGAGTTCATCACAAAAGAATTCTAATTGATTATATTTGACATGAGAGTGGAAATAGGACTTACTCTGAAGTCTGTTTGCTAGATTTGTCCTGGTTTGGAGAATCTCTAAATCTTTGCCAACTGAAAATGTTTTCAGTCATTCTTATAAAGAGCCATGAAATAGAGAAGCTCTGGTTCATGCCTTACTTGCAGAACTACTTCAAATTTGTTTTATACACAGTGCCACCAGTGAGATTTCAAGATAATGTTTACACAATTGCCCCTGGCAGTATGTGAAGTAGATAGATGGCCTACTGAGATTTTCCCTGAATTATAGTGGGAAGAGATGCTCAGAAGTATCCTTGATGATTTTCATGAAGATAATTCACCTCTGAGCCACAAAATTTAGCTTTATGCCCACACCTTTCTATATGATGACGCTGACTATGAATGGAATCTCTTGGGAAATGATGTGTAACTTTATTGTCAAAGAAAGACAGGTAAAGAGACGTTTTGTGCCGCAAGGATTCAGAAGGAAGAATCGTTCAACTTCTGGTGAGGGGGGGGGGTAGAACCTTTCCAGAGGAACAAGTATTTCAGGCCCTTAATGGGAGGGACTTCACACCTGATGATCTCTGATAGTGTTACTGAGCTGGTGGGTACCTTGGTGTGTAAGACTAAAAGAATTATTAAGAACCATGACTTTGGAGTGATTTAAAAAGCCATCATTCTTACCAAGTATGAATGCTGATCTCAGATCTAAAAAGAAAAGAAAAGATGAGCCTCAGCATCTTTAGCTGAGATTGACTGTTTTTTTTTTTTTTACCATCCTTACTTCATTCCCCCTCCAAAATTACCAATTTATTTGGTAAGGTGATTTGATTAATAAAGGGTCTGTGACTTTTGTCTTTGTAGGGCTTGTTAGCCAGTGTCTAGCACTGAGAAATAAAGATAGAAATAAATAAATAAAGCAAATAAAACAAATTCTAGATCTTTCTTGATTGGATATGAAATTCAGACCTAAATTTCTACTGATCTTTATAAACTTCCAGGGGTAAACACTAAAGGAAAATACAGATCTTATAGAAGAAAATTAAGAGATATAGACATTTTTGTCTTCAATATTTGGATCAATTCTTATGGGTTAGAATAGAACCAAAATGTATCAATATGTTCTGGTATGTCTTATAGCACTATTTCAATACTTACTCTACAATTAGCTCTGAAATGACTCTCACTGTACCTTTATTATTTCTGGTTGTCTCATCCCCAAAGGTCCCTGTTACTGTCACCATAGGCAAAAGCTTATGTCACTCTTTAGTGATAGGCTATGTCACTCTTGGCATCAGCAATCAATCCTTTGCCAAAGCAATCACTTTATTCACCCTATCACTAAATCTCCTTTCTACAATCTGCACATCATCTCTTTATTTTTCCAGTCCTGGGGCTTGAACTCAAGACCTGGGCACTGTCTCTGAGCTGCTTTTGCTCAAGGCTAACACTCTGGCACTTGAGCCACCACGCCACTTCTGGACTTTTCTGTTTATGTGGTACTGAGGAATCAAACCCAGGGATTCATGCATGCTAGGCAAGCACTCTACCACTAAGTCACATATCTCTTCATATCTCTTTTATATATCAACAAAATCCTGTCCAGTGTCTTTATAGTTATGGGCTCAGATTGCTATTATTACAAGTACAGAGGAGGTTTGCTACCCCGTGCTAACCATGGCTACTTTTTATCAGTTAAAATGTATCAAACAGAAGATCCTGACTCTGAAAAGCAATTCTGGAGGCCAGGAGAGATAGGACTTTAAGGCTTTGGGATGGAGAGGTTCATTAATGGAAAAAGAAGGAACTACACAGAAGGTGTCAGGCATACTCTGTCTAAAGTAGATGTTGACACCTGAGAGGAGATTGATTTAAAAGACTTTGACTTTTGCCAGACAATGATGGCTCATGCCTGTAAACCTAGTACTCAGGACTTCCTGATTCGAGCCAGCAGGGGCAGAAATGCTGTGAGATTCTCCAATACACTACCAAAACCGCCAGAAGTGGAGCTGTGTGGATCAAGTGGTAGAGCCTTGAGCACAACTGCTCAAAGACAGTGACCAGGCCCTGAATTCAAACCCTAGGCCTAGCACAAAAAAAGAAAAAGACCTTCATTTTTATTTGATTGTGCATTAGAAGTTCCTAATCCCGCATTTGACTGAAGAGACTTAAAATTCTTAGCAACATTTCAATTTCCTTTCAATTCAACAAATATTTACTAAGCCTCCATGCTTCATGCTCATCATTAAGGCATTAGTGGAAAAAACGAGAGGCTGGCGACAAAGAAACCAGGTGATTTTCAGACAAAAATATTGACTTCCACCAGCAGTACTCACCAGAATTTTACTATGTTGGTGTCTGCTTCACAAGGTTGTTTCCGCTAAAACAAGTTCATCTTGTGCTTTATCAGTCTCTAGTTTCTGACTGTGTTCCCTCTGTCTCTCTCTGTTCCTCTCTATCTCTCTCTGTCCCTCTCTGTCTGTCTCTCTCTCTTTCTCCTCCTTCTTAGTTCCCTTTCTTCTTTGCCCTCCCCCTCTATGCTAAAATCTTTGAATCATTGTAATCTTTATTGATAATGGGAAATATTTTGGGGGGTCCAGTCGTGGGGCCTGAACTCTGGTTCTGGGTGCTGTCCCAGCTCTTCAGCTCAAGGCTAGCACTCTACCACTTGAGCCACAGCACCACTTCCGGCTTTTTCCTTTTTGCTTATGTGGTGCTGAGGAATCGAACCCAGGGCCTCAGGCATGCAAGGCAAGCGCTCTACCACTGAGCCACCTTCCCAGCCCCAAGGGAAATACTTTTTTTTCAAGCTTTTTTTTTATTGTGAAAATACCGTACAGAGGGGTTACAATTACATGGGCAAGATAATGAGTACATTTTTTATCAAGCATTGCAGCCTCCTCCTTTGTTTCCCCTTCCCATTCATTCCCAGCTCCCCCCCCCCCCGCCGCCTCTCCACCCAATCCTCCCCCCCCCACCAAAGTTGTAAAGTTCGTTTTCAACATGACAATTACCTGTATCATTTAAACGACTTGTTTTTCCCCTTCCCCTCCACAAATTATACCGACATCAAATACAGTGAAAGCAGGGGTTATACTGTGAGGGAGGGACATACAAAGCAACAAAGAAATAATCTTATAAATGCATTAGAAACAAATGCATGAAAGAAAAAAACATTTAAATACATATCTTAGAGTTCATTTTCCTAACATCACCTTATCTAACCTTTTCTGCTTGACTCATACATATACTAAATATTGCAAATAAGGGAAACCATGGGACCTATGTTTCTTTGGGCTTGGCTTACTTCACTTAAAGCAAGGGAAATATTTTTTAAATCCAGCTTCTCTACCTTCTTCTTTCCCACCTGTCCTTACTCCATCCCCTCCTCTTTACATTTTCATTCACTCTATTAGAACTTATTTGTGTCTTCATCTCTCTCTCTCCTTCAAAGGTTAATTCATGAGGCCTAATGGGCTGGGCCTCCGAAGGAATTTGAATTGTTCTGGGTGACAGAATCTAATGCAAATGAAATTTTGATGTAATGGTAAATTTTAAGTTATCAGGAAACTGAGGGAAGAAGCCTATGATCTGTCAGGCATTTTCCCAAAGCCTCCAAAAATATAGCCACATCACCAATTTTTAGAGCACTTCTCTGTTCTAAAAGAGGTACCTGTTAGAATTTCTTGCCCTTGTCTTGACTTGTAGCCTGTGGGTTTGAGGGTAGTGTTTTCTCATCAGATCTAGTACTGTATGTCCCCCAGATTTTCCAATGAATAGTAGTAATTCCCTTGAAATACTCAAAGCCACTCTAATGGCTAGGAGGATTGGGGATGAAGGAGTTAATACTTTTAAGTGCCCATCAGGACAAAGCTAAAGGTCTTAACAGAAACCTACACAGGAGACCAACCACCTGCATTCACACTGGCCACTTTTCTGTGGGATTCTGAGTATTATGTCTCTCCTATACCCTCAGAGGGGATAGCTGAGGGAGTGGGAACAATTGGTTCAATAATGAGCAAAAGAATGATTACTGGTACTTCCGGCCGTCCAGTAGAAGCAGGTGTGCAGCAGGGTGAAGGAAGAAAAGCAAACAGCTGGATATTGGGTTTCAATGTGGACAAAACCTACTTACACTTTAGATGTGATATCATTCTGGTGATTGACCAGTGGAATCCAAGACCACCCTGGACTAGCAGGGCAAAGAGTAAGTTGTTGTGCCATTTCTGTTACTGTATTCAGTTACTAAAGAGCTTTTCAATTCCCAGCTACATTTTGTCTTCTTTGTTACCTAAAGAGGCATAGCAACTTTTATATTTTTAAATAAAACTAGAATTGAATGTGGGGGGGGGCTTTCTCAGTGGATACTATATATATCTATTTTTATATGCAGAATATATTGCTATATAAGCATATATATGTACAGAATATATACTTGTGTAAGAATATGTATATGTTTATATATTATAAGAACCCAATGAATTCATACTCTCCAGTGAATCTGCACAGTCTCATATCTCAACATAAAGTTTGAAATGATACAAACAACAACATTGGCCCTGTGGGAGGCCCTGTTGAGAAAGACTGAATAATGTCTCCAGCTCCTCAACACTTCTGATGAATCAAGGTTGCTTCTGACATTAGAGTTGGCAGTTTAAACAAGCACAGAAGGAATTATAAGAAACATAGTTGACCATTCAGAATTCACATTTATACTGGAGGCCAAACTTAAGGCAGAGAATTATCCATCTATGGAGTACATATATTTGTGTCCATGCTGGTAATTGATGCATGTTTTCACACACACACACACACAATTACACATGTACACAATGGGCATGCAGAGATGTCAGTTTATTCAGGTTGTTAGATAATTCCTATGTTCAAACTTGGCTCTGCTGCTAAGTGACTGGTGAAGGAATCAAGAAATGTATATCAACGCTAAACATCCACTTACTTCATTTTCAATAAAATGAAAGCATTAGACATCTTCATGGTCCCTACACTTTTAAGATCCTAAACATGTGTGTACAGGAGTTCATAATTCAACAATTGTAAGAAACTCTTTCTTTAACCTGACTTCTAATTCCATTCCTGAGTGCTTAACTGTGGATCCACATCCTCGACACCGAGGTGCATGGATTGGATCAAGAAGAGAATTGCATGTATTGAGTAGCAAGGAGAAGGTCTTGTACCTCAGGAGAGTCCTCTTCGGGGCACATGAAGATGTGGGGAAAAGCTCTTCCTCCCTACCTGCTCCAAAATATAGTGGTAGAAAGCACAGACTGCCAAGTCTGATGGGCTCATGTTCAGGTCTTGACAAGACCAACTACAACCTATGTATCCTTTGGTCAGTTATTATACTAAACTAAGTATAGTTTTCCTAGTCTAGAAACTGTTGATGGCATTGCACATTTAAATAAGAATGTGGTTCATAGTTTGAATGGTTCCTAGCACACAGAAAGTATTAAAAAAAAAAGATAGTGGAAGCCAGGCTCAGTGGCTCAAGCTGTAATTCTAAATATTTAGGGAATGGTGGTCTGCGGATCATGGTTCAAGATCAGTCCAAGCAGAAAGGAGTTTGAACAACTCCATCTGAGCCAATGGCTGGAACTGGTGGTATGTGCCTGCTATCTCCAGCTATGGAGGAAGCACAATGGGTATGTGACAATGGCCCTGGTCTAGCAGCCCTAGCAGCATAATGGAAGCTCCCAAAACACAAATAGTAGGACTGAAGCTTAAGCTGGACCACGCATAAAACGGTATCTTAACTTGAAAACAACCAATACAAAAAATGGGATGGAGGTATGGCTCAACTGATAGAACACCTGTATGGCAAATATCAAGCCCTGGATTCAACCCTCTGTACTGTCAAAAAAGAAATGAAATGATAGTGTTTGTTTATTTCACATATGCACATGTTTATGTATGTAAATATATATTTCACATCCTACATATTCATTTATTATTAGCCTTCTGAGCATCTTGGTTCATAGAAATGCATGGGGAAAATATCATTCTTATTTGAGAAATTAATTATTCATGAAGGTTATGTGTTCCATATTCTATAGGAAAGAGGATTTGGAAATCAGAAAAAAAATGAGAAGAAAGAAATAAGTATCACATACAAGGACACTGTATTATAGATACGTTGTCAGCCAATAAGCATGACGCCATTGAACTTCCTTATTTATATCATGGAGATTGCTAATACAGATGGCTAGACCTGCCCCACACCCACCTCAATGATAAAGTCTCAAAGATTAAGGACTCTGTGTATGTATGTATTTCATCAATACTTCTTTATGATTTTCCCAGAATAAATGCTCCAAGAGGGTCCTATTGTTGTATAGTGCCCCAAAGCCTAGAACAGTGAATGGCATTAGTAGGTGCTCTATGTACTGTGTTCACTGTTGCTTGTCTGTCTCCTCCTGCTGAGACATAAGCTCCCCAGACAGTGAACATTGCTTTAGTCCCTGGTATAACCCATATGCCTAAAATCGTGCCTAGTCCTTTGTGGTACTCCATGAATGGTTTGAGAATGATGGCTAAAGGAGGTAGGGAGTATTGAAATCCCCACAATTTAGAAATATTAGCAGTCTCAATCATCCAGACTGCTCAAAGGGTTTCTTAACCTTCAGCTTCAAATGGCTGCTTCAAGGAAAATGACTTCCACTGTCCCATAAATGCAGAGCATTCAGCTAAATAACCAGACCTTTCAGGAGTTTCTGAGAAGATGAAGGCAAGGGGAAAAATTCAGTTCCATAGATAACTATGGCTGCAAAGGTTTTCCACATTCATCCAAACTCACGCTCTCCTACACTGATTTGTCAAATTCTTTATTTAAATATCTCATTATCTAAGACAATTTTGTACTTACTGTCATGAAGGCTTATGAAACCTGCAAACTTGTCTTGCTGGAGCAGGTACAATTTAAGCCAGTGATTGTTCCAGAGAGAAAGGAAAGGTGAAGAATGGCACCATTGTAAAGATTAGAGCAGGAAAGGTAGACAGCCCTCTCAGCTAACCTCTGTTCTCTAGGGTGTTTGTTTAGGCTCCTCAGACAA
Organism: Dipodomys ordii; assembly: GCF_000151885.1. Classification (NCBI taxonomy): domain Eukaryota; kingdom Metazoa; phylum Chordata; class Mammalia; order Rodentia; family Heteromyidae; genus Dipodomys; species Dipodomys ordii. The sequence goes on along the minus strand of NW_012267384.1, from coordinate 3,209,530 downwards.
TGCCTGTAGCCTAAAGAAAGAGGGAGAAAAATTGTAAGTCTTCATGTATAATTTTTGTTGTTATATCTAAACTGATAGTTGAGGGCTAGGAGCTGAAACAATATTTTATAGAAGTATCATGTTGAAGTTTTTGCAGGTTTCAAAATATTTAAATATGTAAATTTCAATGGAGAGATGTTCAGATTTTTTGATAGTCTAATGATTTTAAGCATCTCATTTCTAGTCACACACTGACAAAAGATGTTCAGATTGCAGTGTGAGTAGGTTTCTATGGTTACAGTTGTTTCCTAGCATTTTAGTGACATCTTTTGTGAGCATCGGCTGCTTCACTTATTTGTCACTAATGTATGTGTAGAGCTATAGTTAATAGCCTTGGGCGGACAATTTTTTTTTCTGAATGGCTGTATTGTTTTTTAGAGGCATTTTTCAATAAGGTGACAATGTATTAGAATACTAATGGTATCTATGGTATTTTAAGATGTCAAGTTTTCAATAAAATGATAATGAAAATTTTGCATTTCATTTAATAGTTAAATATTCATGAATTTTCACAGCATGTTGAACTGAGTGGAAAAATAAAGAAGCTGTATAATGTATAATACTAAACATCATAAATTAAGTTTCTTTTCATAGAAGCTATTCAAGAATGTTTAATATATGGTTCTTCGTGGATTTAGACCAATCTGAACTAAATTAAAGGCATCTGAAAAGGAAACTTGTTTAAACCAATTTAACATATTTTAACACAGTGTGTTTACAATGTAACAATATAAAGGAAAATGACACATTACAAACAATATATATGGTGTATAGAAATTATGATGACTAACTGGGGAATGTAATCACCAGGCAAGAGTATTTTCAAGAAAGTAATTATGCAACAGAAGATGGAGGCATTGCAGGAGAGTACAGCCAGATGACATACATATGAGTAATAGGCTAAAAATAAGCAGAATTTATAGGTTCTGGGCAATGATAATCTCTTTCACCAATTAGGCTAATTTTTAGAGGACATAAGGATGAACAACACATCTTTCTCCGAGTCCCAGATGGATCCAGTTGTACAGCAAATAAAGTAAGAAAAAAATGTTCCCCTAATATTAAAAGTTATGACTTTTCTCCAATTCAAAGTGTGCATCAATTTGTATAATAAATTGTGAGTGTGTGTGTGTGTGTGTGTGTGTGTGTGTGTGCATGCAGTTACATCCTATTGATTCTGCTTGTCTATAGAGCATACAAGAGAAAGTATTCTGAATAGGCATGTTGTTTCATTACATATTTCCTTGTATGTATACAAAATGTTTTTTATTTAATGTATGCAGAGAAGAACTACATGCACACAATTACAAGTAAGCTGAAGGCTGTTATCAAATAAGAATTGTATGGGAAAAAAAGGAATAAAACTGAGTATGAAAGACTTGTATGGAAAGTCTCCAGCATGAGTCCTCAAATATCGCAAATCGGAAGGGAATTCAACAATGAATCGCCTAATGAAAAATTAATCTTGCCCTAAAAAATAAAAAATTAAGTACACTCTATCTCTTATAGCTAGGGTTCTTGCATCATCAAACTAACTGTAATAAAACTCTAACCTTTGAATAGGATGATTGCCAGGCATCTACTTCTCTGACCTGCTACAAAGAAAACCTCTCTGGAGGTATTTGGAGATGCTGTGTGTGGAGCTGAGCTATGACAGAGGAAGTGATGAATGGAATTCTCAATCACTAATTGCTGTGATGTAGAAGACAGAGAAAGAAACTACTCCTTGAATTCTTATCAGGGAGATATTGTCAATCATTGATTAACACACAACCTTTTTGCCAACCTCCTCCTGGATGATAATTGGCCAGCTAGACCCTGCTGGCTGGCCAGGTATTCCATTGACTTATCTCATTAAGATTCTTAGATGGAATTGAAAGAAGCCTTAGACTGACACGCAGAACAAACATGGCTTCTATTGATGGATAACTGAAGAACAGAATCAATATAAGGTAGATAGAAAACCATATCTAAGAATGTGGAGCTTGGGATGCAAATCATCAAATTCTTGTACTCTAAAAGCATCATCCCAGTAGCACTCTATTCATTTTGGTCATCAGTACATCATTAATCTTATCTCCATACAAATTGTGAGTATTAATTCCTTTACTATCTAATACATATGTGTGTAATAGTACATTTTAAGTACAAATGAGAATCACACTGTTTTAATATGCTGATTTAATTTATTTGGCATTCAGTGTATGGGCCTAATTGCTAACTCTTTTGTCTATACAACCTAGTAGAGGTAAGCTCACCTTTCATGCTTTGCTTTTTTCATGCATATATGGAGATATCTGCAAAAAAAGAACTTTACAAATGGGACAAAGGGTGAACCGATTCAACAGTGAAACCCACTATAAACTATGATGTAAATGAACTATACAACTTAGTGGGAAGGGAATTTGGGAGGGGAAAAACTAGAAGAGAATGAGAGAGGGGGTGACATTGTTCAAAAGGAAACATACTCATTATCTGACTTACATAACTGTAATCCCTCTGTATACCACCTTTACAATAAAATTTTTAAGTACTTTATAGGGTTTTGCAATGACTAAATGAGATACACACATATCACTTAGGGTTGAGACTTTCAGTGTACACTTGTTACCTTTATCATCATTCTTATTAATGGCAATGCATTTAGAGCCAAATAAATATAGGATCAAATCCTGGTGTCAGTGGCTTGTGCCTATAATCCTAGCAACTCAGGAGGCTGAGATCTGAGGATCGCAGTTCAAAGCCAGCCTGGGCAGGAACATCTGTGAAACTCTTATCTCCAATAAACCACCAGAAAACCAGAAGTGGTGCTGTAGCTCAAGTGGTAGAGCTCTCGCCTTGAGCTGAAGAGCTGAGGGACAGCACTCAGGCCCAGAGTTCAAGCCCCACAGCTGATAATACATACATACATACATACATACATACATACAGGATCAATTAAGGAATAATGGGTGAGAGATATTAAAGATTTTCTGAGTCTAAGTGTTATTAAAATGAATATAGATAGACTAATGCTTAAAGGGGCTATCTCGGACTGGATAAATTGCATTTTGAAACAAGATATCAGTAGAACAAATTAGTTTTCTAGTTATCAGCTATTTTATCCACAATAGTAGCCTGGCATTATTAATCTCTTTCTGGTCTATAGTATAATGACTATATAATTTATCAACACAGTTTAAAACAGAATTCATGAGGACAAATTTGTATGATTGCACTTACATGAGGTATCTAGAAACGTCAAATGTTCTAGAGAGCAGAGTAATGGTTATTAGAGATAGCGTATTGAGATATTAATGGTTCAAGGTGGATTCAAATTAGAAAGAAGACTTATAGGGATGAGAGGTTTACAACATATCAATGAACTTACTGACATAGAGCTGCACATAATAGTTAAATTGGCAATGGCATAATATACATATTTTATCACAACAAAAATAAATTTAAATATTTTAGGGTAAGTCAAGGAAGTTCTAGAGTTACTTCAATATATTGAGACAAACCTCTTATCTAGGGCTATATCTGAGTAGTTAAAATAATAGGTCATAATTTTTCAACTCAGTTTGCATGATGCCGAAGATGCTAAGATTTTGATTGTTGAGTATTGTTTGATCAAAAGAAATATCATCAATTTTAGGTAACAGTTGGCTTCAGACCAGGAAATAAAACCATTGCATCACATTTCAATCAAAACTATCCACTTCCAAGCCTCAAGAAATCTAATGAAAGCATGATAATTGGCATTCCTAGCAAGACAATCTTCCTTATTTGAATACATCTGTCTTGTACCCATATGAGCACAGCGAACATTATCAAGACAAATTGTGATTAATGTATTCTCCCTTGGGCATTTCTAAGCTGATGACCAATCCTATTAAGTAACACCACCACCAGACTGAGCATGCTATTGAACAAGAAAAAGAGGATATTTTCCTCCACACAGTGCACAAACTTCATCCCATGGGAGTGGTTGCTCTGGCATTTTCTGTCTCATTCTGGGTTGTCTCTTCTAGGTATTAGGAGAAAGGAAACTAATATCCTGCCTACAAAGACTCCAAAGAAGCAAACGTTCTTCACTACTAACTAGAATTGGGCTAACAGTAACTTTGATCTTTCATTTTGAGGCCTATTCCTTTACTTTGAAGATGCCCTGATTTCAAAAGATACCACTTCTGTTTTTATCAAAGAGCAGAAACAATCTCCTACCACCACTGTTATTAGGGCATTTCAATCAACTAGTTTCATTACAGTTTAAGAAAACACTTTGTTGAACTCCAAAGGAAAATCTGCCACATTTCCATTCAGACATATGGCAGAAGGGATAAAAAAGCAACAACTTAATAACCAGTAATCAAAGTCTGCCTTCTTTTAGGTGGAAATCTACTGTGGACAAAACAATCTATGCTGCACAGGATGAAAATAGTTCATCGATGTTGTTCTCTGATAACTCCTTCTCATCTGATATCCCAAAACTATGTGGGGAGGAAGAGTTCAGATAATGTTGAGATCAATAAAGTCACAAAAGCAGAGTCATGTAGGAAATACATCTTGAAATTACTATGTTGCTCTTTTGTCACAGAACTAGCCAACGGGTCATTATGAAGGATAGTATTACAACAAGTTTTAGGTCACAGAATCATCAAAATTAAAGACAACAAAGATGTAATAATCTCTACCTAGAGTAGTGATTGCAATGATCAACCACCTGAAGTGTCTCTTTCCTTTTCAGAAAAATAGACTTCTGATTATGCTCCGGTTTAAATAGTTCAGAATAGCCAAGTGCTAGAATTTGTCTTGTATTTTGAACTTACAGTTGAATATGAAAATACATTATAAAGAAATTAATTTAAACACATTAATGATGCCTCATTAAAGTCCAAATCAGGTGTAATGGGGCAGTAGCTCTTTCTCATAATCTTCCATTTTCAGAATAGGCTCCCTTTCTGCCTATTCCTGATCATATCCACATACAAAAGTGCCCCTCTGTTTAAAAAAAAAAAATCCCTAGGACTTCAGAGAATCTGTGTTTTGGTTTCAAAAGTTTCTTCTAGTGCCCAGTAAATAGTAGGAGTTTGTGTCTCAGCAAGCTTGGTCTGTGATCTACCTATTTGCACTTCCTTTTCTTTCTCTCTAAAATGACAGGCATGTGCCATTGTACCCGCCTATTGAACCTGCTGTGTAGTTTGGGATGATAAACAAGTTCCTGCTTGGGTTGCAGCCTGACATGGATAAGTAGACAAGAAATTAAAGGCCTGGGCAAATTGAATTGAATGTAATGTCCAGGTGGTGAATTCCGTCTTCATTATTTTAAGAAAGGCTCATTGAAGGGCTGGGAAGATGGCTCAATGGTAGAGTGCATGCCTCGCATGCAAGAGGCACTGTCTTCGATTCCACATAAGCAGAGAAAGCCGGAAGTGGCACTGTGGCCCAATTGGTAGAGCACTATCCTGAGCTGAAGAGCTGAGGGACAGCATCCAGGCCCAGAGTTCATGCCTCGCAACCAACAGAAAAAAAGAAAAGAAAAGCTCATTGAAAACAATGTCCATATCAGACCCACAGTCATGTTTTTCTCATCCTACATCCAGAATTCCTTCCACAGGCACAACCTTATTTCTTTGATTTTTTTCTCAAATCACACTAGGCACTACCTAGAAGGGTCTTCCTTATTCACAGCTATGCGCACATGGTCTCAACAGTACAAAGATGCAACAGTGGGTACTAAGTGATGGGAAATCTTTTCCATTGGCATTCCAGGTCTTATCTAATAAAAAAAATCATGTCATCTCCTATATTACTATTGTGTTAATTCTCCTAAAACATTTCTGTTTAGAAGACTCAACAGATCAATGCTATCCATTCCTTCTGTAAAGCATGGTCTCTGGAAAACATAGAATAATCATTCAGAACTAACAAGATATAATGCAGTATATCACTGCAGACTTTATATAGTATGTCTCCTACCAATTAGTTGTCTGCTTGCCCAGACTTATTATGCCAGTCTTTCTTGTTATTGCAATTTTGTGATCTAATTAAATATGATAACTGATAAAAACAGGAGTAGAGAAAGAAAATTGCTTCTATAAAAACTAAGTTGTAGACTTGATTTGAAAAAGTCAATTAAGAATCCTGTCAAATAGAACTGAAGACCCAGAAATGAACCCACAGATCTTTAGCAACCTAATCTATGATAAGGAAGCTAAAAAAATAGAATGGAAGAAAGACAGCCTCTTCAGTAAATGGTGCTAGCAAAATTGGGTAAACACCTGTAGAAAATTAAAGTTAGATCCTTATATATCACACTGCACCAGAATCAACTTCAAATGGATCAAAGACCAGACACCCTGAAAACATTATGAGAAGGAATAGGAGACACTATAGAGCTCCTTGGCACAGGTCAAAACTTGCTTAATAAAGGCCCAGAAACACAACAAATGAAAGAAAGGTTTGACAAATGAGATTACATGAAACAGCAGAACTTCTGCATGGCAAAGGACATAGATACCAAGATAAATAGAAAGCCCACAGATTGGGAGAAGATCTTCACTAGCCAGACAACAGACAAGGACCACATATCTAAAATATATTTAGAACTCAAAAAATTAAATCCCCCAACAACAAATCCTCAAAGAAACAACCACCTGATTAATAAGTGGGCTAAAGACTTAAAGACATAAGAATGGCCAATAGATACATGAAGAAATGCTCAACTTTCTCTAGCCATAAAAGAAATGTAAATCAAAATAACATTGAGATTTCACCTTACCCCACTCAGAATGGCTCTTATTAAGAACTCTAATAACAACAGACGCTGGAGGGGATGTGGCCAAAAGGGAACCCTACTGTATTGTTGGTGGGAGTGCAAACTTGTTCAACCACTTTGGAAAGCAGTATAGAGGTTCCTCAAAAGACTTCACATAGAGCTCCCCTACGACCCAGCAATCCTACTTTTGGGCATTTACCCAAACTATCACAAACAAGGCCACACTAAAGCTACCAGCACAACTATGTTTATTGCAGCATTATTTACCATAGCTAAGATATGGAACCAACCCAGATGCCCC
>NW_012267384.1:3178134-3201630 GCF_000151885.1 Dipodomys ordii | reverse complement strand
CGTGGGGCCTGAACTCTGGGCCTGGGCACTGTCCCTCAGCTCTTCAGCTCAAGACTAGCATGCTACCACTTGAGCCATAGCACCACTTCCGGCTTTTTTTTTTCTGCTTATGTGGTGCTGAGGAATTGAACCCAGGGCCTCATGCATGCAAGGCAAGCGCTCTACCACTGAGTCACCTTCCCAGCCCAGAAAAAAGATATTTGTGTCCCTATCTTGGGGTTCATTTCGCTTAACATCATCTTATACGGTCATATGTACATAGCTTTTGACCTTTTCTGCTTGTCTCAGACATATAATAGTTACTGCAAATAAGGGAAACCATAGGACCTATGTTTCTTTGGGCCTGGTTTACTTCACTTAATATAATTTTTTCCAAGTCTTTACATTACCAACACAACTATGTTTTATCACAGCATTATTTACCATAGCCAAGATATGGAATCAACCTAGATGCCCCTCAGTAGATGAATGGATCAAGAAAATGTGGTATATATAAACAATGGAATTCTATGCCTCCATCAGAAAGAATGCCATCACTCCATTTGTTAGGAAATGTTGCCGTTGTTTTTTAATGTACTTATTATATACTGTGTGATTTTTGTTTGTTTCTTTTGCACGTTCTTCCCCCATGGTATAACCCCACTGTTCATTGTATTTGATTCTGATGTCATGCACCTTGTATATACATTTTTCTCATTTGGGGAGGGAAAGGGAAATAACAAAATGTTTAAATAGGGATACAGGTTGACCCATTGTAACAATGAGATGTAAAAGACACTATGTTAAAAACAAACTTTACAGCTTTGGGTGGGGAGATGTTGGAAAGCTAGGGAGCGAAGTGATGGTAGGAGAAAAACAAAGGAGGGGATAACAATGCTCTCTAGGAAATGTACTCATTACCTTACTCGTGTAACTGTAATCCCTTTGTACAGTATCTTTACAATTAAAATATATATTAAAATCATGTCAGAATAAGAGTAGGTTGTAATATTTATTGCAGAAATGATAACAAACTGTAAAAAAAGAAAAGCATAGAAATCCAGGGTACTATAGCCAAATTGGTCTCATCTCCATTTTTTCCCACTTTAAATAAACTAAAACATCCCCATAAAACTAGTTATAAAAAAGGCATATTATGTTCAGAGACTCCAATCCACAGACTTATACTTCAAGAAAATGATTTGACCGCTCAAAAGTAGGTTGGCAAGTAAATGCATGAGTGTACATTTTATGTGAAAATAGAAGATCTAATGACTTTTCTACCTTTATCAAGTTTTCTACTGATGGAGAAGCCAATGGTCCCAACTCAAGTGACAGGGAATCTTTGCCCTCACTCTGAACACCAAAACATCTTTAGGCTCACACTAGTTCTTCTAGTGAGCTGAACTTTTCCTACATCTCATACTGATTAGCCCTCAAGGAACTGGGCAAACTGTTCATCTTAATGACATGTTCCTATAGCCCTTTAGTCAGAAATTGTACCCAGAGTTACCTTCATTTTCTAATGTCAACTCTACCATTTCTTATGGGACTTTAATAGAATAGAGCTTCTCTTTCTTCACTATAAGATGGAGATAATACTTACCCTGTAGATTGTTGAAGGATGGGTGTGTAAACCCATAAGCAAAGTTGCCTATAAGGTAAGTGGCTCCCAAAAATTGGCTATTGCCAATCTCTATCCCATTGGATGTTTACATATGTTGCTTGTTCTCTTGGGCTGTTTCTTGTTGTCTATCTTGTATTTTCAGATTCAGTATGTGTCTTCCTTCAGTTATTACATTAGTCTTTGCTAAGCTGTGCAGCCAGTATTTATTTTCACTCTCACCTTGTTCATAAATAAACAATTAAATGCAAGAGTGGATGCTGAACTTTTGTCCTAGCCAAAAAATTCAAGAAAGTCCTAACACTGATTTGCATTTGATTTTCTTTTCTTTTTTTTTTTTTTTGTCGTTGTTGTTGTTGGTTGCGGGGCTTGAACTCTGGACCTGGGCGCTGTCCTTCAGCTCTTCAGCTCAAGGCTAGCGCTCTACCACTTGAGCTACAGCGCCACTTCTGGTTTTCTGGTGGTTTATTGAAGATAAGAGTCTCATGGACTTTCTTTCCCCAGGCTGGCTTTGAACCATGATTCTCAGATCTCGGCCTCCTGAATAGCTAGGATTACAGGCCTGAGCCACGGGCACCTGGCTGCATTTGATTTTCTACAAAGTTTTGTTTAATTGAATAGGCAAACTGCTTCATGGAAGCAGCTAAGAGGTGGGTGCTTCTGTGTGGCATTCACCTTTCATTTTTGTGTTGGTTCTGCCTTTACTCTAATAATGTTCTCAGGCTAGATTACACCCCACAGAATTCCTGAAACCCCTGGAGAAATTCCATATTAACTTTGCAATGCAGCATGCTCTGGGGGAAAGGAACACTTTTGCCTGCATACTCCACCCTACTCCCAAGGATCAAAATTCTGCATTCTTTTCAGCTGACAATTGACTGGAACATTTTGCAAATAAGTACCAGGCCTCCATGAGGTGTAAAATACTGACTGTATTAGCTAGTTATTTAGAGATATGTGTGGATGCTCTTGCCAACATACATTCAATTTAAGCTTTGAATGTTTTGCATGATCTCCCAGACAGCACTTGTTTGAAAATGATGGAATTTTAAAAGTTTTCTCTCTTTTCTTTTGGTTTTATTTTTAAAAGCGTGCAATGATTCTTCAGTCCTTTAGAGACTCTAGAGTTAATTTTTACTGATGTGTCTATGTTTATACATTCATATATAAATTATGAAAAAATATTTAATCATGCTTTTGGTTCCTTTTTTCTCTCTTGTAACTTCTTGTCATATTGAATTTAAACTTTCTCAGTCTCTGAATGCTGAAAATGGAATTTTTGTGTGCTATTTTGGAGAGATGATCTTTTCAGGTCCACGCCCTTGGGTTCAACCTACACAGATTCGTATGTAATTTGATCTTCATAGTCTACAGCATTAATAAAAGGAACTGAAATGTCTTATCTCAAAGCCCCTGAGAGAACTCACTAGGTCATATATGACCAAACTTCTCCTGCAACCAAGGAATGTCCCTTGAGTCCATTCCATATTATTACAAATCAATATTTATAATAACTAACAAAAGCTTGTTTTTATATATATTGGTAACATTCATTGCTTCTACTGTCCTAGCATGAAGAGATGGCATGCCTGGGCAGGTTTAGTGGGTTAGGCTTTACCCACCAGGCTTTGTTATACATTGCACTAAGTATGCACTTTGCAGCTCTAGTGAAGCTGTTCACATGGACTCATCATTTATGATGACTTCCTAAGAAAATGGCTAGTTACAGATTCTGGAGTTCAAGCACATTTAACAAACTGGCAGGGTATTACAACAAAGCCCTTACTTGAGCATAGAAGGAAGAAAACATATACTGAAAAATTTGTCCCGGAAGGAAAAGTCACCACTAATGAAACACCTTTCAATATAGTTAAGTTTTAGGGACTAGTAATGGAAGGGAGTTAGGCCTCCTTGGTTAGGCAGATAAGGGTAGAAAATGTCAGACATAACACTTGGCAGACAACATGTGGCCCATCATGTCCTGGGTTCTCTTTTAACCACCTTGATTTGGTGGGGAGTATGGGTCCTGGAGAGAGAGAAACATCAGCAGAAGGAGTAGTAGTTTGGCAGCAATGTCGCCAAAGGTCTTAGGGTAATATTCAAAAGAAAGAACATTGAAAAGAAAACCAGGGTCTCATGGTTAATTCACAAAGAAATAAGACTTCCCTTGGAGACTTGTAGAAATGTTTGAAAGAGAGAAGGTACAAAGGACTGTATTGCTAAAAAGGAAGGAAAGAAGGAATGGTATCTTGAGGTGTTCAAGATGTAAGAAACTTTTGAGTATCCCTGAGACCCAAAAATCAGAATTAGAAAATCACTGAGATTTAATAGTCATATCTGACTTTAGATAGTCTACAAAAAACAGTAACTGAACAAAATGCCTTTGGCCCAGCAGAAGTTTGGAAGAGAGTCACCTAGTCACTAGTCTAAGGATCTCTTAATAGCCATGTGCTTTGAGACATCAATATGGAAGAAAAAAAAGAAAAAAAGAAACATGCATTCTGCCCTCATGAAACTATCTCGTGGAAGGATCCCTTTGCTGTGGTAGTGACTAAACAATTACTAGCTCTAGTCCAGTACTCATCTACTTTGCACCAAAATGGGAGGTCTGACAGAACATCATTGAGAGAAATTTTGTAACTATTTTTTAATATTCCCTATTTCAAACTTCTAGAATGAAAAAATAGCTAAGCTTAGATCCAATATCTGAAAGTTTGAAATCTACTATTGTTATATATGCTTTGTACTGGTTTTGTACAATTGCATGCACTTTGAAACCAATAGACTTGGATAGAAATCTCACCTTGTATGGCTTTTGGCCAGTTTATTGAGCCTCTCTTTCTCCCAGGGTTTCCACAATTGTATGCAAGCATATAAGGTTGAGGAGACAGGTATGGGACCTCTGACAAACCACCAGACTTAAGACTGTAGTTGGCTCAAACCACTGGTTTTGAGCTGCTAATTCTGTCAGAAATTTTTGAGTAGTGTTCTTGGAACTACCATTGGACAGTCAAGGGTAGGATAGGAATCCCTGAAGTATAGGAACATGTACTTGTTTTCTAGAGCCTCATAGCTAAATTTGCTAGGTAACCAAAGAGGCAAGTTTGGAACTTATAAGGGCATCACGTGGGAGTCATTGTAAGGTGAGAGAGAAGCAGTTGTACATCGAGATGTGCTGGTCTTGGAAAAGTTACAATAGTTAGAACTAAGTAACATCTTGATAATAATGCTGACAATGGTGATGCTGATGATTATAATAATGATGATAATGATTTGGTTGAGGGGGGAGCACATGACCAGGAGTGAGAGTGCCTGAGAAAGTAGTTCAGATCCACAAAGTACCAGCTCTGTGACTTGGAGCAAATCACTTAATTAATGAAGACATTGCTTTCTCATCTCTGTGATGGGAAAATGAATGTGTCTGCCTGCCTCTTCAAGTTGTTACACGAGCAAAGCAAGAAATGGATGAAATCACTCTGTAATCAGCAACATGCTTAAATAATGAAGCAGATCCACTCGATTGCACTCGATGTGGGGGAGTTGCTAGCCAGGTTGCTGGCTTTCAGATGGCATCAATTGGGGGTGGAGGGGAGAAGCCTGCAAGGCTTGTTGGACTTTGAGGGATTTGAGTGGGATTTGTGGGGGTTAATCTGCAAAGAGTTTGCATTTTCACTCCATGCAACAACTCTTCGTTGGCAGACATGTTTCAGAATAACAATTTATAGCACATATTTCCTTTTTGATCTTTTTATCTGTAAGTAGTTGCACATATGGGTTTGAATTCAACATATCAATTTATGAGTAGAATGCTACAGCATATATTTTGATGTGTCTTCTCTAATAGCTGCCCCATAGAGAAAAGCAGTGTTCTGCCTCCTACTTGAGAATGAAAGAGGAGATGCTACTGCTTAGAAGAAAGTGATGGCCTCCCCTTTAGAAAAACCTAGATTGTAACCTGTGATGATCATAGGGTTCTGTAAGAGAACCTCCGCTATCCATCCACCAATTGGAGATAAGGAACTAGGTGATTTCCAGCACATAGCCATCCCTTACCATTGCTCATTTCTGTGATATTACCTAGGCTTCTCTGAGTCTCTGGGTGCAGATGCCATTGAATGTTTTTTTTTCCGTTTAAGCCATCTCTGCTGTCAACTCTGTTTGGTAGCAATGGTTCTCCTAATATCTATGGAACATGACAAGCAAAGAAGGAATGGAGAAATGTGCTTTGAAAACTTAGCATGAGATACATTACCATCTCAAACAGGAAAATTTCTGTTTACACTTTGCATGCAATTTGCACGATGTAAGTGTCAAAGCAAAAGCTTGATAAAGTTAGCACACAAGTAGTTGGGTTAAACTGAGAACCAGACACATGCTTGGCCACCAGGGATGAATTAGCTACCCTACAGACTGGTGCAGAGTCCTCCGAGTCATAGACAGAAGAAGATAAGTCTATAACTCTGGGATAGTATTAGAGGTCAGAACCTGTTTCTAAAGACAAAATAAATGTCTGGGTTAATGATCTGGGTTTTTTTCCCCAGTATTTTCATGAAATCACAGCTTTCTAGTCTGAAAATGTTCCTAACTCTAAAGGCTGAAAGGTTGGGATATTATTAGAAATTACTCTAAGTAAGCCAGGAGTGGTAGTTCATATCTATAGTCTTAGCTACTTGGGAAGTGGAAATCAGGAAGATCATAGTTCAAAGTCAGCCTGTGAAAAAGTTTATGGGACTCCCTCTCAATCAATAACATGTTGGCATGGAACTTCATGCTGTCATCCCAGCTGCATGGAGTATAAATAAGAGGATCATGTTTGAGGCCAGCCCAGACAACAAGCAACACCATATTCAAAAACTAATGAAAGTAAATAGGACTAGGATGTGATTAAGTGGTAGGATGCTGAAATAGTTCAATGCTGAATAGTTCAAATGCTTTATACTGGCAAATAATTTTCAATCATTTTGTGAAAACCATTCCCTTACCCTGAATTGTCCCTCTATCAGGTCTTAAAGTGTTAGCCTGTCCTTTTTCTTTCTTTCTTTCCTTCTTTCTTTCTTTCTTTTTCTTTCTTTCTTTCCTCTCTCTCTCTCTCTTTCTTTCTTTCCTCTGCTTCTTTCTTTCTCTCTCTCTTTCTTTCTTTCTTTCTTTTTTCTTTCTTTCTGTAGCCCTTTATACTTTGGGTTGTTTGATTATTTTTCCAGTAGGGTCTCATACTGTTTACCCAGGTGGACCTTGGACCACTCAACCCTCCTACCTATACCTTCTGCATATAGCCAGGGTTCCAGAAGTGAACCATTGCTCCCAATGTGCTTGCTGAGATGGAAGGGCTATTTCTAACTTTTTGCATGAACTGACTTCGAGCTGCCATCCTTTTGATCTGTACTTCCCAAGTTGCTGGAATTATAGGCATGAGCCACTATGACTGACCTTAAAGAACTTTTAACCAGTTCACTTATCTGTCCACCTTATTCTTGGAACCAATACCTTTCAGAGAAGGAAATCTCCTACTGTCCCCCAATGACTTCCTTTAAGGTCAGTTAAGTTTATACCAGGAAATGGTTTATATATCAAATCTGAGTCTGTTTTCCTATGAAAGAGGACTCTTAACTCTTGTTTCTCAACATTCTTCTATCAAGAACAGGTGTCCAAAATAAAGGGACTGGCAGTTCCTAATTTCAATATGTCCCTTTCAAAAATTTGTGGTATTACACACCGAATTCTCTCTAGAACATTCATCCTCTAGCCACTCACCTGGTCCTCTGACTCATCCCTTTTCATGTTTAAAAATTCCTTCTTCTGGAAGTTTCCTTGACCAGTGTCAACATGCTTCACACACAATACATACACACCAAGAAATAGGGAGAGTGAAGAAAGAGAGAGAGAGAAAGAGAGAGATTGAGAGAGATTCTCTTTATCTTACCTTCCATAGCTCCCTTTACTTAATTTCTACTTCTTACCACAGTACATTCTTTGTGTTGGCTTACTTACTTAAGTATATTTTATAACCACTTTGAGGCTAGGTGCCATCTTACTCACATCTGTATCTCTGTTGCCTTGCATGGTATCTGACCTGCAGAAAATAGTCAAGAAATATTTAGCAAATGAAGAAATGTATCCTCTTCCATCACAGCCCTCCTCCCCTGCCCCCACCCCACAATGACTTCTCTGAAACCATCTCCTTGCTTCCAGATTAAAATGATGAAAATTTAACAATGCCAATTTGGAAGCTTCACCAGGACCTATCCGACAGCATTTCTCTTGTGTTCCAGCATGTGTCTGCCATGCACTGCAGTGCAGATGTCAACCTTTCTGCATCTTCCCCAGCATCACCTCGAGTGGAACGTATCCCTCCCCTGGAGTTCTAAGTCTCCTATCCAGGCAGGCAGCTCTGTTGTTAAGCTGTCTGCATTCCACTGCTGCATTCAGAAAGGATTGTCAGCAAGCTACAGTGTTATTATGCAAGATCATTTGCTCATGTAAAGATACATTAAATCTAGCAGATGCTTTGTCTCTTGTCAAGGGAATTGTGTGCTGTTCCACTAGAGATGAGAGCTTACAACCAACCTGCTACTGCTGTTACTCACTTTGGAAGTATCAACAATTTATGTTCATCTCCTTGTTTTTCTTCTTGGGCAACAACTTAGCCACTGTCTAAACAGGAACTTGGCAGAGCCAGCAAAGTCATATTGTCCCAGGCAAAGGGCCAAGGTCATTTCATTCCTAAATCTCTAGAGTTCTGTGCTTCCTCCTCAGTTCAGAGGCTGGAGTGATGCTGTGCTCTGCTGAAGTTTCCCATCACCTAGACACCAGGCCTATACACCAAACCCAGGGGGATTTCTTGTCATCTCTTTTTACCACGCTTTACATTGGCTATCTTCTCAGCACCAACTTCCCACTTGGATATAGCAACTGTTTATTACTAATACTCTGCTAGACAGATGAAGTCATTTCTACACGCCACATTGCCTTCTAGAACAGCCCAGGACCGGTGGGCAGAATGATGCCACCTGGGTTCTATTTCTTCTGGTTCACCCACTGCCACACCAGCCATGCCTTGCACCATGATAGAAGACAAAATTCCATGCACATGATACTTTCATTCGAAGAAATACTGAAGGACCAAAATTCAGTTTGTTGACTCTCCAAGATTTTGTTTCCTTCTGTCAGCCCTTGCTTGTTACAAAATTGCTACCTAAAATGAAACAGTGACATAGAAAAATTAATAAGGTCAAATATAAAGAACCAGAGCCTTTGTGATTGGCCATAGTACTGTTAGTATAATCACTGGATAATAATATTTTTGTCCAGGCTCTCATAGTCTAGAAGTGTTTAAAATTTGGTTGCCTTTATTATTATGAAGACACAGTACATTTTCCAACACATTTTTTCCTCTCATCAGGTCCCTTTCAACGATAGTTCTGTTATAGAATAGTCAAGTTGAATTAATCCAAAGTTTGCTTTGTTGCAATAAGTATCTGGCTTTGGAGTAACCTCTAATAAGCCTCCATTCTGAAAACAACAGTCCTGTGCTCACCTTTAAAGGTCTTATGCTCACCACTCTTGGACTGGCCCTCTCTGATCTGTTTTGCTGAGTTTCAGGTTCCTTAAAGATTCAGCTATAGCCAGGTACAGGTGGCTAGGATTACACCTATAATCCTAGCTGCTCAGGAGGCTGAGCTATGAGGACCAGGATTTATCTCCAATAAACTACCCAGAAAAAAGCCAGAAGTGGTGCTGCAGCTCAAGTGGTAGAGAGTTAGCATTGAGCACAAAGAGGCTCAGGGACAGTGCTTAGGCCCTGAGAAAAAGCCCCAGGACCAAAAAAAAAAAAAAAGGTTCATCTAGAATAATAATCAGGCTTGCTAACTAGCCATTTTCCACCTGCATATATTTTAATAGATCAAATAAGTTTTGATATTAGTATTTTGATATAACTATTTTAATACTTTTGTTTAAACTTAGGGAAAATTAAAACTTAACAGATGAAAAATACTTTACCTTCACATAGACATGTTAGGAGATCTTTTGCAAAAGATAAACATGAAATATAAGTATGTCTTCAATTAACAAGATAAAATGGATCTTCCTTTTATCTTTCCTCCAAAGTACAGCTCAGCTACATAAACTTTCATTTGTGCCAACTGCAGTGTTGTGTAGTATGTAGACAAGGATGCCAGGCTCTTCTTTGTTTGGATGTGCACATAGTTTTAATTGTTTGTTCTGGACAATACTGGGGATTAAATTCGGGGCCTCATGCTTGCTAGACAAGTGGTCTCTCACGTAAACCATGCCCCCACTTACTTCTTGCTGCTACCCAAGCTTGAACTCAGGGCCTTGTGCTCTCAACTTGCTCACTTAGGACTGTTACTCCACCACTTAAGCCACATCTCCAGGTTGGTTTTTTTGTGAGCTCCTGGGAGATGGATGGAGTCTGGTGAATTTTTCTACATGGGTTGACTTTGCTCCAGGATCCTCGGATCTAAGCCTCCTAAGTGTCTGGGATTACTGATGCCCAGCTTCATTTTTAACATTAGGGGTCCAAAGAGATTAGGGCATCTTGATATAATGCTGAAGCACAGATTTGTCATTTCAAATATGCATATATACATACATATATATCTTTAATCAAATTCCAAGGACAGGTTTATATTCTTCTGTAGGATTTTTATTCTATTTTTTAAGTTTTTATTCTTGTTTATTTTGAGCCATTTGCCTTCTTTTCAACTATCATGAGATTTTTTTATTAAAAAATAACTTCTCTTCTCAAACATACCATTATTTTTTATGAGAAAAAGTCAGCTGTAAGTGGCTAATTCCTATCCTTCTCTTGAAAGTTACTTTGTCCAAGTACTGTGTGATGGATGGAATAATTAACATTTGGTAGTTAAGTGGTATCTGAATGTCCTCATTCCAGAAAGAAACTGCAAAGGCACTGTGACACATAAGACACACACTGCACATACACCACACACACACATACACACATTGCACACACACATATACACACCACAACACACTGCACACGCACTGCACATACACCACACACCCCCACATAGACATTATACACACCACAAACAACATGCATAATTCAATGATATATTACAATAAAAAAATGAAATCTCAACTGAGAATTTTATGTAGCTTCTTTAGAAGAGAGATTCCAATAATATGAGCCATTGTTCAATACAATGCTAAAAAGGAGATTTACATGTAGACATGTTATGACTAAAAGAATGGAATCATTAAAGAAATGCAAGTTGAAATAAAACTAAAATAAAAAATTACTTTTATCAGTCATCTTGAAGAAAGCAGACAATGCCATGCAATGTTAACAAGAGTAGAGAAACTAGTGTTCTGCCTTACTGGGCTGCTGACTGATGGTGTGGAGGGGAGGAGGTCAGAACAACAACAACAAATTTTCAGGAAAAATATTAAAATTACATATTTGATTATTCATACCCTTGGACCTATTCTTTTATTTTTACAAATACATCCTGAAAATATTTATAGGGCAAGTACACAGTGTATATGCAAAAAATATTTTCTGAAACAATGCTGGATAAGAAATGTACTCATTACCTTGCTCATGTAACTGTAACCCCTTAAACTTGAGGCCAGGATACTGTCTCTTGGGTTTTGCACTCAAGGCTGGTACTGTACCACTTGAACTACAGCTATACTTCTAGCTTTTTGCTGGTTCATTGGTGATAAGAATCTCATGGGCTTTTCTGGCCAGGTGGACTTTGAACTGCAATCCTCAAATCTCAGCCTCCTCTTGAGTAGCTAGGATTATAAGCATGAGCCACCAGTACCCAACCTGAATATATTTCTTAGTTTATACTGTTTTTCCCCCTTGTGAGTATTTACAATGTAAATAGCAGACACTCAGAACATCTCAAATATACCATTATTATGATCCTTTAAAAATGTATACAACTTCCTCTACTTCTGATTTTATGATCAAAACCAAGCAGTCTGCTGGTAGTTTTTGTGTTAATTTGCCTAAGGGGGGAAGGGGGAATGAAAATTACAGAGCTGTCTCAAAAGAAAAACTAGATGAGTATCACATTTTGCATTTGGAAACATGATCTTGCTCTTGAAACATTTCTGTTCTTCTGCCCATTTGAACCAATTCCTTCTAAGGCATTATTTAGTGACCCTGACTTAAGTTATAACAGCACATAGCAGAGTGAAGATAAAGTATCAAAGAAAAAGAAAGGTTAGTGACTGCAGGTGAAAGATCCAAGCAGAGGCTGGCAGATAGGCAGTGCCAACCAAGGAGGAAGAAATGAACCCCTGAAAGAGGTAGGAAATTTACTTCACTGAATTTACTCAATCTGGTGACAATGTCATGTCGTCATGATGCACAGTATTTTTAGGGAATTATATTAAACAATTTTTGTTTTATGAGATCTGATTTGATTTTCCCCCTTCTGATTATATGCATCTGATTATATGCAGGCAAAAGAGTGAGTGATTCCACAGTATAGCTTTTATTTTCTCCAGCCCCGCTAAGATTTCCCTCACTTCCATGTTACACCAAGGGCAACCCCTCACTGGCAGTTGGTTGTTAATTACATTTGATGTGCTGTAACACAAGAGAGCTAATTAACTTGCATCAAAAAAGCTTTATTTACTGTGACAAATTAAACAAACTCATAAAGTGTTCAGCCACAATGGATCTCAATTATCATGGAGTCCAAGGAATGTGCTACAAACATACGCCCAGGCCTCTCTAAGGTACTACCCCGTGTCTTACAACCCTCTACACTTTACAATTATAAATGGAACTTTTAATGAACAGAAGTGAAAGTCAACTGCTCTTTGTTTTGCCTTGTGTGTGTGTGTGTGAGCATGTGTGAGCATGTGTGTGTGTGTGTGTGTGTGTGTGTGTGTGTGTGTGTATGTTCTGTTAGGTATTTAGCAGGAGATGTTGGTCTTATTCCCTCCTTCTCTCCCTCCCTTTCTCCTCTCCCTTTCTTCCTTCCTTTCTTTCTTTCATTTCTTCCTATCTTCCTTTCTTTCTTTCATAGTGGGAACCAAACCTAAGGCCTTTGGCTTGATAAACACACACTATACCACAGAGCTATACTTTCAGTCCATATTCAAGTTCTTAATCCTTGATTACTTCATGAATCAACAGAGTATTAAGCAGAGAACTCTCATAGAACCAAAAGAGAGCAATTACATCTCAAAGCCAAATACTCTGTTACACATGACTTAAACTGGCTATCTTTAGGCTCTTCTAGACAGTTGGTGACTCTTCACACACACATTGTCTCTCCATGATGACTCAAGTATATAAAATAGTGTCTCTCTCCCATGATACAGTAAGAAGATAAGCTTTGCCCTTCGGCCAATAGAAAATAAGACTAAGTGTCTTTGGAGAAAGTCTCATTGACTTGGAAATAGTAGCTGAAATTTTCACCATTTCCTGATAGGACAGAGTATAAAATTAATTCATCCATTGAAGGTTTTCAGAGAAATATATTCTTTCTCTTTATATTTAATTTTGAAGTATAAAGATTTGAGCACTCTAAAATGGAAACGGCACTGGAGTCATAATTATATGAAAAAACCCAGGCAAGGTAATGCATGCCTGTAATCCCAACACTTGGGAGCTTGAGACAGGAAGATTATAAACCCAAGGTCATCTTGGACTACTTATCAAAATTAGCCTATAAAAATAGCAGACCAACAATAATAATTACAATTGTAAACTCTTTAACTCCAAAACTTATTTTCAACAACTGTCAACAAACTGGGTTTTAAGAAAACCATGGAACCCTTATTTTCCACTCTCTAAAATGTAATAATATTTGAGACAATGTTTATAAACTAGACCACAGTAACTTTGAATGAAACTGTAAACTGCTAATGAATTTATGAATATTTGCTGATTAGCTTCACAAAAAAATTCATTAAACAAGTTTTCCAGTTGTCATCTTTCAGTAGTAGAGTTCTATGCCTACATGACAATAAAAAGCTAAGATGCAGGATTTTTTTAAAGGACAAAATGTTTCTTTATCTACAAGACAACACAGAATGCCAGTGTCTGAAGAAGCATTTTGAGTACAGAGAAACACTAACAAGTATATTTCTAAGGTAACAGTCCATTCTTTAGTAATTACATCAGGGTTTGGAAATGTAGCCAACCACAAGTCTCTTGTAGAACATATCAAGAGAAATTAAAAAAAAAACACCATTGCTTTAGAATTGATTATCCTTTAAAACTGAGCCAGAAAGGCTGCTACCTATTTAATACTGGTGTCACTCATTACTGTTGACATACTAACTTCAACCCTCAGAAAACCCACACTTCCCACAGACATTTTGAAGTCATCCTTAAGACACAGTGTCCTGGTTGCCCTCTCTTGGCTGTTGACATTTATGAATTAGCTGATGTCTATAGCTAACATCCAAAGTGGCTATTCCTGAAGGTTTTGGATCCTCTTTCTACCTAATTAGTGTGTTTGTCTCTGGACAAACATTAAATTCTAGCCAAAGCAAACTATAGTCTGTAATCAATCACAGCAAGGAATGGTAAGAAAATCACAGTAGGGAATGTAGTTTGAACATTCTTTTCTTTCCACAAGCATAACCTGTAATATGTGATTTCAAATCTTGAGCTACATCCGAGTAAGTAAAAAAAAAAAAAAAAAAAGAGGCCTAATCTCTATTGAAAACATTGAGCCAGTCACCCAAAAAGGCTAGGACTCTTGTGCACGGGGTGATTCTTACACCCTAACAAGGAAGTGTGATTGTTCTATGTCAGAATATCCGTAGCAATCAGGAGCATACTTCCATCTCTGGCAACATTTCCTGTACAGGGCATGGTAATTCCCAGCGATCACACAAGTCTCCTAATAGAATGGACGGCAAACGACAGAATGATTCTCTTTTTCATGGATGGGCTTCTTCATAAACTACAACTCACTTAAATATCTTTATCTCTCAAATATCTACAATTCATGAGCAGAATGTAGGTGCCTCCCCCTTCTCCCAGGACAATTATGAGATAACATGAAAACAAAGACTCACAACAGAAAAATAAAACCCAAAAATAAATCACTTGTACAATTGCAGAGATACAAGTAGTCATACTGAAAATCATATAGCCTAGTCTACAAGGAACAATCTTATAATTCACTAACCCATCAGGAAAGATAGGCACATAAGAGGTTGACCAATTTATTATAAACAGGCCTTTTTATGCTAGACTGATTGCAGAGATGTTGCGATAACGGAGAATTCTGAAGAGGACATTAAAATACAGCTATAATGCCAAATGGAGTAGTTGGTGCTTTTTTTCTTTCTTTCTAGCTTTATTCAGCCTGAACGTGGCACTCTTTCTGCATATGGAAGTCCATGGGTGGCCATTAAATCAAACTGAGCGTCTTACAAGCCTATTCATATTGACCAGAGTATGGTGGCTCATTTAACCAATTCTGCAAGTGCATATTTCAGGAAGATGGAGAAGATGTAAAGACCCTTCTAACAACCATTCAGAGCTCTCCTTGATTATAATGCTCTCTGTGGGACCACAGCAGTTTCTCACCATACCCATCCCCCATCTTGAATGTTAAATTCTGAGCCAAGCAAATAACAGTGCTTCCTTTCTGCTATGTCCCTTCACTGAGATTCCAAGTAGTCGGTCAAATTTCTATCAGCTGGTCACTTCCCTGTGTATTTTATGGGCAAAAATTGTAAGGAAGCCTCCAGGTCACTATGATTCTGCCCTCCTTCCCAGCACAAAATGTGATGTGAATCTACTGTAAAAGTGTGCTTTGCACTGCAGTGGAGATCCTATTTCACAGAGAATTGAGAACAAATTCATGGCCTTGGCTTTGTAGCGCTCAGTGTCCATAAGTATTCTACCGGAGGTATGAATGCTCTTTTCCTTACAAAATTCCAAATTAGATTGTTCTCCCAGCCTGACAATTCCTGGAGGATTCACAAGAGGGTTTTGCTCTTTTTTTTTCCCAATCTACTAGATGAGCTATGCATTACTCTACAATAACAACTGTAGCCGATTGTATTCCTGGTGAGACCTAGAAGTAGAAAGAGAAACAGAATGGCTTGCTTATGTCAAGTTTAACAAAGTATAGGGTACAATTTCCATGAAAGAATCACAGTGAGCAGCATCAGTGGCTCTTGCCTGGCATCCTAGCTACTCAGGAGGCTAAAATCTTAGGAACACAGTTCAAAACAAATCTGGGCAGGAAAGTCCATGAGACTCTTAGCTCCAGTTAACCATCACAAAAAAAAAATCCAAAAGTGGGACTGTGGCTCACATGGTAGGGTACTAGCCATGAGCACAAAATTCAGGGACAATGCCCAGGCCCTGAGTTCAAGTGCACACGCACACATGCATACACACACACACACACACATGCACACACACAGATTCACAGTGAGAAATAATATACTCATTCCATGCCTGCTTAGTGTGGGTATGTATTTTCCATTATTAATTTCTTTGGGGAGATGCTTTTGAATATTTTCAATGAGATCCAAACTTTCATGGAATTCATGATGCAGTGAAAACAATTTGAATTCATCTATTCTCATGTTGAATAAATTAGGCAACAAATTTATTGTCCTGGAGAATATAGATTTTAAAAATGCATGGGCCTGAAAAGTCATAACACTAATTTTCTTGTGAGGTTCTAGAACTGACTCTGAAAGCAGTTAGAAAATCTGCTTAAGAAAAGAATATTATTCATCCACACAATGTCTGAATGCTTATAAAATGTTTATATAAGGTGTATATCCTGGTCCGTGATCAAATTACAGAATACTACACAACAAATAGCCACTCATTCATACAAGTGACATTGACCAAGCACTATAACACTGCAAGACTTCAAGACATTGTGTTAGGCTGGGAAAACAAAATTGAGAAATCATGCTTGTACAAGAGGCTTGAAATAGAAAGAACACATACAACATCATAAAGGGTGAGAACAGGATAATATGGGATCCTCAATATAATGGCAAATGCATAGTACCTTCTGTGGTCCGTGCTTATACTAGCTAAATTAGCTCATATTTACTCAAGGTAGCATTATCGAATGAACTACAAGACTTCAAAGTACAAGTGTTTTTAACATAGTTCCTAAGCCTAGACAAATGCCCAATTCCCCTCATCCCCTTTCCAACAACAGCTTGCCACACAAAAGTATTCCCATCAGCAGTGGCCAGAGGCAATGTCAAACTACAATGCTTTTCTGCCAACCATTCCTTGGGAAAGCTCTTAACATCTCTAACCAATCACAAATGCTTTGGACTAGTGGTGGGCAGTGCAGTTGGTGAGGATGTCCATGTGCGCCCCCTTGTGGCTTTGAGAGTCAGCGTCTCTGATTACATACACTGAGCACAGTCCTCCCCTAGGTAAAAAAGGCAGTTTCCCAGGCCACAGGTGGAGAAGAGAAAAGCCTTTCCACTCAGTGCTGCTCAGAGGCGTGTGATGAATATCTGGTGCCTTGGCTATCCTGGAAATCTGAGATAGTCCATTTAATTCTCCTAAGAGGGCTAGGTAATGCGGCCTTTGACTCCTCCTTAACAGTTGACTGAGGGCCCTTGGCCCAAGTCTTGAGAACAAATTCCAGTCCAAACCAGCCTGTCAGTACAACTGAGTGAACAAATGTGCTTCAACCTTAGGTTCTGACTTCTTACCGCTCTGTTGAAATACCAAAGAATAATTATAATTGAATTTCTGGCTAGCAAATTTTTTTTTGGTCTGCTCTAACATTTAAATTAGACTAAATTCCCCTGTTTGAGTGCCCTCTGACAATATATTTTCTCTCAGACCCATGACTTTTTTATCACTTGGTATTCACTTGACCTAATCGGTACCATCCTGCACTTTGAAATGTTTATACTGTTAAATGAATTTTTAATCTAACTTTTACAGCATTCAATTTCAGTTTCATCAACCATCCACAGTGTAATATCTAATGTTTTAAAATAATCTAGACAGTTTAAAAAAAACAGAAAGAGGGAGGAGGGAAAGGGAAGAATCGCCATGTTATGAAGCAAATGATTAATTAAAGCAAATTAGATTCTGGCAGCTCTTGCTATCATTATCATGTGTTCCTCCGACTAGACTAATAAATCTTTGTTGAGAATGTGTGCTTGCACAAGGTTCAAGAGTCACCTGGGAAAGGACATTAGTGACTAATATTTTTGCATTGCTGTTAGTTTTCCTTTGTATTATCTCATGGAATAACAACTCCTATATTTAAAATATTCAGAGTACATTCTTGGATTTGCTCTCTCTCTCTTTCTGTCTCTCTTTCTGTCTCTCTGTCTCTGTCTTTGTATCTCTCTGTCTCTCTCTTTCTCTTTCTCTCTCTCTCTCTCTATCTCTCTCTCTCTCTCTCTCTCTCTCTCTCTCGGTGGGTTTGAGAAGGGACAGAGAGCCCAACAAGATATCTCTATTACTGAGCTAAATTACAGTCAGCGATCCAGCTAATATGTCGGCAAATGCTTTGCAAATCTAAAAAGCACTATCTATTCGTGCCTGCTGCATAATGCAATCATAGCTAGGGCAGGGTCTCAGGGTCTTAGCAGCTACAAAGCTTTTCTAAACCATGCAGCACAACAGCAACAGCTCAGCCCTGTTCTGTTTTAGAGGTTTGCCTTCTTTGCTGTCCTAGGATCTGGCACCTCCTCATTGAAGCAAGTAACAATACCGAGCAAACAGCTCTCTCGATATGCAACCAAATGCTGCTTCCAGGCAAACTACACAGACTTCTCCTTGTTTCTGGAGGCACAGAAGGAAGAAACTGACAGCTCTTTCAAGACGGAGCACACACTTGCTTTTATTTACACTGTTCAAAGTGCTGTCACTTGAATCAACCTTTAATAAAAAAAATTTCTTGCTGAGATCAGTGGCTGCATTTATACACCTAAATTTGTCCTAGTTGTGGCCTGACTTAGATGGGTTTTTTAAAAACCATATTTCCTACAAGTTTCCCATATGCTTCACCTATAGCTGAGCAACTCTGGATTCTTCTTGCTCATATCCCAGCAAATGCCAGTGTCGAGTGTAAGCTTGCTTCTCTCTAGTCTTCAGTCATTGCATGTCATGCTGTCTTAAAACTTTGCAAGACAAGGCACAGATTTATTGGAAGTCTGTGATATTGTGACAGGAAAACAAAACAGTTTTATAACAATAACATAAATACCAGGAATAAATTTATCTGGAGGTTTGTTAAATGAGGGGGAGGAGGATAGCATTATCCCCCAAAGGAAAATTTTAGACTGTAACAATCTTATGCTGTGAAAAATTTCACTATTGGTGCTTTGAAAACTAGCACAATGGTGTGCCCCATAAAATCACCAAGACGTAGCCAGAAAGATTATTCTTCTCCCCACAATTTGAACTTCTATACACATTTAACCCCACCCCGACTATTGCTCTGTTAAGTTTGATTACCTACCAAGTGAATTTTGAAACCCTAAACATATATTTATATATGTGTGCCTAAGTATTCCAGTTTGCACCTTTGAACAGCAGATTATGAAATCAGAATCATTCCCTTTACCAACACCCTCGTCATCCTCACACCCTCTGCACTTGAACTGATTTGTTTTTTCCTTAAAGCTTCTTTTCAGCACAGGCTGTGAAGCAGAGATACCCAATGTCTCAGCAGAATGGAGAAAGGCTTCCCCAGGGCTGCTCAATGTGGCAGCAAATCCCCACGGCTTGGGTGTTTTCTCAGACAGCTTTACAAAATGATCCAGTATTGCATGAGTTAAAAAAAATTCCCCCTGGAAAAGCTAATTATTGCATGCAGATACTTCTTTGTGTGATCAAGGAGGGGACAATTTAATAGGCTCTGTAATACAACCAAGAACAAAATTGCTTTAAAGGAAGTCTCTTGTTGAGTGACAACTCTGTTGCCTGAGCCAATTAGGTCCCAATAAAGAGTGTTGAATTGGCTCCTGCTTTCTCATTAATTATGTTCTGTCACAGACATGGGGCTTGATTTAGCAATTTTGTATTACATTAAGATACTGAAAGGCCGGGAACAAATGGCTCACTCTGATAATAGGCATTCTCTACACGGTGTGACATTTACTATCCAGCTGTCCGTAAGGCAGCCTAGCACTTCAGTTCAGGGGTTTATTTGTCATTGCTTCAAAGGGACACTCAGCTTTTCACAAAAAAAAGAGAAAGAAACAGAGAGGCTAATAGATAGGACAAAATGTACGTCTGATATGCTTTATTAGAGATAGGATGCTAGGGTTTTGCTAACAAGCTCATCCGTTGGGACTCAGCCGACTTGGCCGCCAATCATCTGCACACAAAGGCACACTAGTTAACAAGGAGAAATGAATTACAGACACTTACTCTGCCTGTGGGATCACAAATACACCAATCTGTGAAAGAGGCACAAACTCCCGAGACAAACTACATATTTGTCAATAACCTCCTAGAAAGAACCCTAGTAATTCTTTGAAGACCTTTGATTTAGCTTTCCTCTAAAATACATGTATAGGAAATGTTTTAGTTACCATGACATTCTTCCTTTGTTATTTGTACAAATTTTCATCACATTAAAAACAGAAAACCGAGGAGGTCTGTAAATGGGTTAGGAGGTATCCATACCCTGCTTCGCACCACTGCAGAGTGCTGCTGCTTTATTTATTTTATGAAGAGCCACCAGAAGATTAAATCTTTAAAACTTGAAGTCTGAGCCATAATCTATCCATGCCATTTTAAATATTTGAAAAGTCTGAATTTAGCACACATACACACACATACATGTATATACATACACATACATATGTGTATGAATTAAGAGAACAGAATTAAGGACAAAATGAAAACTGAGCCCCATTCAATAAAATTGCTTAGAAAATCATAAGGACGTGCATAGACTATTTGTATGTGTATATGTATTCATGATTTTCTATGTCATTTAAGTGATAGCTATGTGCCTGTATTCATCACTTTGTATGTACATGTATATGTAAAATAGATATATATGAGAATTTATAATGCCTACGCATGAACCTAAGTCTGGAAAATATCTCCTACATTGTATTTGGGAACCTGAGCCAAATATCAGACTGTGACATGGATCAATGTTTTGTCACTTCTATTCCTTGAATATTCTGCAAATATATTGCAGAGAAGGGGCTTTTGTTGATTGCAAAAGCCCAATAACCTTGAACTCCAGCTTACTTACTGACCACATGAGATTAATCAAATCTGAATATGTCATTTTTAGGTTAATTACAAAACAGCTCTCCAAAATAGTTCCCAGAGACAGGGTACTGTTCATTTGATTGCAAGCTGCTTTGAATTTCCTTAATTTATTTTTGTCACCACCTTGGAAGAGAGCAACTAAAAGTTCAACTTTGACATGAAAGGATAAAAAAGCTGAACAGGATTTGCTAGATTTTATTTCCTCATTCAGTTCTATATGAATGTCTGTAGGGTCAGTTTTGATCTCAAACAACATGACCCATTTCTCATCACTTCTGCTTTTCCTCTTTCCTGAGACTCTAAGCACTTGATCATTACAAGCAGCCTGGTGGTCCCATAGAAAGCTTCTCCCAAATGGATTCTCTACCTACTCTACTTACATAAGTGCCCTTTCATTCCTTTGAGTGGGAGAGTCTCAGTAAGTCACTCCCATTGTTGACCTACTTATAACTCCAGGACAGGAGGCCTTGGGACAAAGGTTTACCATGGCTATTTGTTCCACTTGCATGCATTACACCTCCCTTTTTTGTCTTACTCCTCATCAGCCAAAAGGTGTGTGCAAAAAAGAATTTATCCAAAGAAGCAGCTTTTGGGCTGGAGGTATAGCTCAAGTGGTAGACCAGTTGCTTAGCAAGTGTGAGGCTCTGAGTTTAAACCCTGTATACCACCATCAAAAAGGAAGAGGGGGTGCAGGAGGATAAGAAGTAAGTGGAAGAGTAGAGGAAAGAGGAAGGAGGAAAGAGGAGGAGGAGCATGAAGAGCAGGAGGTGGAGGAGGAAAAAGGAGGAGGAGGAGAAGGAGGAAGAGGAGGAGGAGGAAAGAAGAGGAAGAAATTTTACCTAGCATAATCCCTAAACATTTCCCCAACTTCCACGTATTGGAATAAAACCTGATAATGCAAAAATGGCTGCCGAAGGGGAAATGATAAGTACAGTATTGATCTTTTTCATCTCTTCAGTTTCCCCCAAGAAAACTTCACATGAAGAAACAACTTGCACATAATTTCTCCATACCCATAATACTTATGAATTACATATTTTTAAAACATGTATTGAGCACATATCTGGTTGAAAGAGCTTACAAGCTAAAAGAGCCATAACATTCTTTACTCCCCATCTCTAAAATTTGCTATGCTTCTATTTTAGAAAAGCCTTTGCAATAAATAATATGCATAATAGAGGCAAGAATCATTTTATCCTCACCTAGCAGGAACGTTATCTTTGCTATTCAGCCACTCCATAAGGTTGAAATCTTTCAAAAAGCCTAAGCCCCCTCAGGCTGAAGCAAAGGTATTTATATAGACATTAAGTATTTATGCAGCAATTTATACTTTCAAAGCTCTTTGTAACCATTCATTAGTTCATCTAAATAACTTCCTTTAAAGCAGGTGTGGCTTTGTTTCCTGGGCCCAGGCAATGGGTTCAGGGAGGTGAGTGACATACCACAGAGGCCCCTAAGACATGTAGAAAGGATTTCCTAACAGATTTCCTAAGGACTTTGTGGAACCTTCTCTTCTCCACGTCTTTAAAAATAGGTTGGACCCCCTACTGAAATGCTTCAGTTATGATTTGCTGTGCTTTATTTGAGAAAGAGAAGCTGGGTAGGTGACTCCAGCTCTTGTAGCCCTGGGTTTTCATTGTCTTGTGGAGTAGTTATACCCACAGGAGCTCTGAGCAGGCTGGAATGCAGGGGATAAAACTAACGTCTCCACCAAAGGGATCAAGTCTTGCTCAAGTGACATATTATGCAGGGACATTTAAGGAAACGAGTGTCTTCAAAGATGTATTCTTTTTTGTATATGTTTTTATTGTAAGATCTGTACAGAGGAATTACAGTTACATGAGTAATGAGTACATTTCCTAGTGAACATTGTTACCTCCTTCTTTGTTTTTCCCCTACCACCCCTTCCCTTACTACCTCCCCAACTCCTCCATCCCCCACTCAAGCTGTAAAGTTCATTTTCTACATAGTGTCTTGTACATCTCATTGTTACAATGGTTCAACCTGTATCCTTGTTTCAGGACTTTATTTCCCTTTCCCTCCTCAAATTAGAAAAATGTATATACAAGATGCAGGGCAACCACTTCAAATACAGTGAAAACAGGGGTTATACCATGGGGGAGAGCATGCAAAAGAAAATTTAAAAAATCACATGGTACATAATAAATACATTTAAAACAACATCAAGAAAGATTAAAACCACTTGTGTGCCAATTTTGCTTAGCATAATCTTATATGGTCATATGTACATAGCTTTTGACCTTTTCTGCTTGTCCTAGACATATACTAGTTATTGCAAATAAGGGAAACCATGGGACCAATGTTTCTTTAGGCCTGGCTTACTTCACTTAATAGAATTTTTTCCAAGTCTTTCCATTTCCTAACAAATGAGGGGGTGTCATTCTTTCTGATGGAGGCATAGAATTAGAAATCAAAAAATTAAATCATCCAACAACAAATCCTCAAAAAAATGACTGCCTGATTAATAAGTGGACTAAAGACTTAAAGAGAAACTTCTCTCAAGAAGAAATAAGAATGGCCAATAGGCACATGAAGAAATGTTCAACTTCTCTAGCCATAAAAGAAATGCAAATCAAAATAACATTGAGATTCCACCTCACCCCAGTTAGAATGGCTATAATCAAGAACTCTAATAACAACAGATGCTGGA
>NW_012267384.1:3164236-3176804 GCF_000151885.1 Dipodomys ordii | reverse complement strand
ACTTCACTTAATATAATTTTTTCCCAGTCTTTCCATTTCCTAACAAATGGGGCAATGTCATTCTTTCTGATGGAGGCATAGAATTCCATTGTGTATATATGCCACATTTTCTTGATCCATTCATCTACTGAGAGGGATATGGGTTGGTTCCATATGTTAGCTATGGTAAATAAGGCTGCAATAAACATAGTTGTGCTGGTAGCTTTAGTGTGGTCTTGTTTGTGACCATTTGGGTAAATGCCCAAAAGTGGGATTGCTGGGTCAAAGGGGAGCTCTATTCATAAACCATTCTTTCTCCTGCTGAAAATGTCATGTCATTCCCCGCACCCCATCCCCATGCTCTTTATATTATAAGGCAACACTAACGAGATATCCCTTTGGCTCTGTTTGAGTTGCTTTGGTTATGGGAAGAACACAAGGCTAACGGAGCAATTTTACCTCTACTTGGGTGACTTGTTTTAACTCTGAAGGCTGTTTTCCCATCTCTAAATGGGACCCCCCCAATACATGATGCCTTTCATGTAGTAGAAGCATCGTCTGCTTCTACTTTTCTCATACTGTGGCAGTGTGAATCCAAAAATGGCCTCTGTTCATCCCTTTGTTTCTCCCCTGTTCAGGGCGTCCGGGTGGTCTCTAGCATTGGGCTGCCTAGGGCTGCCTGATGCTGTGCCGATTCTAGTCCTAGTCTACTAGGTAAGGCTACTGAGTAAGAACTACAGAAGCCTCTGCTGTAAAAAGACCACATGAGAACAAAGAAAGCCCACGTGGAAACTCTCCCAGCGCCCAGACAGGAGAAAAGATAAAGTACTCTGCATACACATCCCAGTTGAGCCTTTAAGCCCCTCCCTGGTTACTCTCAGATTGCAGTCAGACCCCTGTTTTAGATTAAGCCCAGTCAAACTCCATGACTATGAAGATAATAAGTTGTATTAAACCACTATTTTGAAGTGGTTAGTAGATAGCCAGAGTAGCCACTATGTTGTCTTCTCCGTTTCCCTCTCATTTTTTCACAACTATGGGAGAAACCTGGGGGCTGTATATAAACTAGGCTAACCTAGAAGGTCAGAGCTACCAAGAACCAGGAGTATGATAGAGAGGATTAAAGTCAGTCTTGTGGATATTAATGAAAAACCTGAAATTTTAAACTACCAGAAGAAAACACTTCAAGATGTAGGTATAGGCAATGACTTGCTAAATAGTTAAGGGAAGCAAGAGCAAGAATTGGCAAAGCGAATGCATCAGATTAAAAAGCTTTCGCACATCAAAATAAGCAATTATAAGAGTAAAGAGACAGCCTACAGAATGGGAGAAAAATCTTTGTCAGTAATTCATCTGACAAGGATTAATATCCATACTATATAAATATATAAAGAGCTCAAAAGACAAAGACCAGGAGGAAGAGACGGAAGAGGAATTACAATTAATAAATAGGCCAATAAATAAAGAAGTATAAATGACCAAATACATGAAGAAGTGCTCAACATCCTTGGCCATAAGGAAAAGCAGATCAAAATTTGATTAATATTCCATGTCAGCTCAGTCAAAAATGAGAGTCACCAAGAATATAAGCCACAAATTCTAGTAAGGATGAAGGACAATGGAAATTTTATTTATTGTTACAGATTATGTAAATTACTGCAGCCACTAAAGAAGTACTATGGAGGTTCTTCAAAAACCTAAATCCTATGATCTGACTATACTACTATTGAGCACATATCCAAAGGAATGTAAGTCAGCAGTCAATAATGATAGCTATACATCCAGCACTGTACTGCAGCACTGTTCACAGAAGTCAGCTCAGTGGCCCACCTACACATGAATGGATAAAGGACGTGGTATTTATGCACTATGGAGTAGTAATCAACTAGAAAGAAGAATAAAACTTTATCGTCTCAGGACAATGGATGGAATTGCTGATCATGTTAAGCAAGCAAGCCAGACTTAAAAACACAAATATTAGAGGTAAAAATATCTAGAAATACAAATGTCTAGGACTACACAAATATAAAGGAGAGACTATTTGGAGGTGGGGGTTAATGTGAGCTAGGGAAGAAGTGTGGACTGTGATTGAAGTATATTATATGCTTTATGAAAGGGTCTTAATAAATCTATTTTTAACAATGTACAAGTTAGAAAAGAGGAGCTTGAGTGAGGATGATAAGAAAGAGTAATAGAGGGGTAAGTATGAGCAAACTCAAAATATTTGTACATATGAAAATAACTAAATAAACCTTCTCACTTTGGCCTGATGTACTGGCTCCTGTCTGTGATCCCAGCTACCCCAGAGATACTGGTAGGAGGATCACAAGCTGGTGCCAGCCCTAGGGAAAAATATAAGACACTAGATGAAAAATCAACTAAGACCAAAAGGGATAAGGAGGATATGAGTCAAGTGAATAGAAAAAGAAACTCCTCATTTTGCCCAATGTATAGGCTCATTAAAATAATGCTTATGAAAGTCAGACTAGTGAAACCTCAAAGTAATTTAATGTCTTTAAAGATGAATTTCCTCATTGTAAAATGAGACTATTGTAATCCGTCTGCTGGGAAGATAGACCTGTATCCTTCTACTATCGTCTCCTTTGCAGTTCAACTAACTTACGTTGGGTTGTGTTATACAGAGATCAAGAGCTCAAACAAGAGGAGAGGGTTTGGAGGGGAGAGCTTCATTGGAAATGCCTTTGACAGCCTCTCCAAAAAGTAAAAGTGTCCCCCCAGAGCAGTCTGAAGCCATTGAGGTAGTGTGTTCAGCCGCAGCCATCCCTGTCTCTCCATCACTAATGAACGTCGTGCTTATTATTTCACAGTGGTCCCAAGCCCTTTCTTTTTATTTTTGTTTATTTTGGCAACAGCCTTACTGAGATATAATTTACATATCATACAATTCACTCATTTAAAGTGTGTGATTCAACAGCTTTTAGGATATTTGCATAATATGCAAATGATAGAGTTGTGCATCTACCATTGTATCAACTTCAGAATATTTTGTCTCCCCTAAAAAAGCTATGTACTCATGAATAGACCCTTTCCATTTTCTTCTCCCTCCCTCCCTCCACTTACCTCAACCCACCACTAACCACTATCTTAGTTTCTCTTCCTCTATAGAATTTCCTATTGCAAATATTCCTCATAAATGAGACAATACAATATTTGGCCTTCATGACTAGTTTCCTTCACTTAGCATGATATCCCAAGATTTATCTGTGTTGTAACATGAGCTCCTACTTACTTTCTTTATTAATTCATAATTTCCCTTTTATAGATATATCACAGTTTCTTCATGCATCCATTAGTTCATTGATATTTTGATTCTTTCCATTTATGGTATTATGATGGATATTATGCAAAAGGCTGCTAGGAACATTAATGAATGGGCTTTGAATGGGAATATATTTTCATTTCTGTTGGGTAGATACCTAAGGCTAGAACCGATAGATCGTGTGGTTAATGTTAGGTTTTCAAAGCAGATACACCATCTAATACTACCCTCATCAGCACGATATTATCCAGTTCTGATTTCTCTGCATCTTCTCCAGTACTTGTTACTCTTTCTTTTTTTAGCGTAGCCATCTAGTCTATCCCATTGTGGTTTGGGGTCTTGTTTCCTGTTGACTAACAATGTTGAGCATCTTTTCCTGTGCTTATTGGCCATTTGTATGGTTTCTTTGGAGAAATATCTGTTAGATCTTTGTATATCTTACAATTACGTTGATTTCATTATGTGGATAGGATTATTTTAACAATATTGATCTATGAGCATAGATCCTTGTCTGTCCATTTATTTAGGCCTTTTAAATGCCTTTCAGAAATATTTTGCAGTTTTCAGAGTATTGTTTTGCATTTCTTTTGCTAAATTTATTTATAATTATTGCTTTCAATTTTTTAATTTTTAAAATTTTATTGTAAAGTTAGTGCACTGAGGAATTACAGTTATGTTAGTCAGATAACGAGTACATTTGTCTTTGATCGGTGTGATCCCCTCCCTCATTCTCTACCAGGTTTTCCCCTCTTCTCCCAGTTGCATAGTGAATTTGCTACAAAATGTCTAGTGAGTATCACTGCTGGATTGGTTCACTTTTGTCCACAATTTTCTTAATAATTATTCTTGAAGTGGATCTTTGTTTTGGTGGCAGTGGGGTTTGAACTCAGGACCTTGTGCTTGCTAGATAAGCCCTTTACCACTTAAGCCATGACCCTAGCCTAATATTATTTTTTGCTTCTCCAGTGTAGATTCACAAGATACAAATGATTTTTCTATATGGAGTCAATGACTTACAACTTGGAGTAGTGTCCATTGGAGCATGGAGAAAAGTCTATGAGCACAAGCCTAATACATTCCTCACTGTGCCTTGAGCACTTGGATGGCTCTGAATCTCATTGCCAATCGAAGATACCAGCTCTTGCACTTTCTTCATGGGAATCTCATGAGAAAATACGAAGGTCCTGTAGAAAATACAGTACTTCATGCCAAGATGAGTATATTTTTTCTGTTTTCCACTATCCAAGACTTTCTCCTGAATAGACAATATTGTTGAATATAATTGAAGAAATTAATATATATATACATGGTTCTGTAATACAACTAATATGCAAATGGTTTTGAAATATATAGATTAAGATATCTAAAACTAAATCCATTTACAATCATTAAGATCTAGAATTCAAACTCAGTTTCTCACATAATTTGTTTTTTTTTTCAAAATGAAGGATTTTTAACCTAAATCAGAAAAAACATTTCAAGTGACTCATGAAATAATTCTTCTTTAAGCATTTTTTGATTTATGTTGTTGCTGTAAAATGCATCAGTTAAAACCTTCATTCCTGGGGCTGGAAAGATGGCTCAGTGGTAGAGTGCTTGCCTTGCATGCATGAGGCCCTGGGTTTGATTCCCCAGCACCACATAAGCAAAAAGGAAAAAAGCCAAAGTGGTGCTGTGGCTCAAGTGGTAGAGCACTAGCCTTGAGCTGAAATGCTGAGGGACAGCACCCAGACCCAGAGCTCAGGCCCCACAACCAGACGCCCCCCCAAAAAAAACCAACAAAAAACCCACAAAAAACCTTCATTCCTTTGTTTCATCATCATTTATGAATGGAGAGTTTAAGGAGTAGAGTTATAAAAATCTTTCCAGTGATAAAATTAATAATTTTCAGATTCTGTGAATTAGAGTTTTGTGTAGATGGGAATTTTTTCTAATGACTATTTTCAATCATTGATTTATTATAATGCCTGCCAATTTCACATATTACTTTTGAGCTCTTGGATAAATTGTGTCTTTTTAATTTTCCAGAAGTTAGCATATTTTCCCTTGATGTCAAATAAATTACTTGCTCTCAACACTTAATTTAGGTCCATTATAAGAACAATTTTTCACTTAACAAAATTATAAAAATAATATAAAAATAATTATATTAATGGAAAGAAATATTTTCTTTTCTTTTTTGGGGGGGGGGTCCAGTCATGGCGCCTGTACTCTGGGCCTGAGCGCTGTCCCTCAGCTCTTCAGCTCAAGGCAAGTGCTCTACCACTTGAGCCACAGCGCCACTTGCAGCTTTTTTCTTTTTGCTTATGTGGTGCTGAGGAATCGAACCCAGGGCCTCAGGCATGCAAGGCAAGCGCTCTACCACTGAGCCACCTTCCCAGCCCGAAAGAAATATTTTCAAGATAAATTCCTAGATGTCTCTGATGTAAACTTACTTGCATTTACCATAATGCATGGTTCCCTACGCCTTGTAAACCTATAATGTGTAGAGCAATATCACTCAATGAATGCTAAGATGTTAGCAACACTTTCTCTGAGAAATCTTCCTTGATTCTCAGCCCAGATCATATTCCCTTGACATGTGTTCAATAACTGCATGATTTTTCTTTCCTGTGTTCCATTTCTTTGGTTAATACTTATTTGGTTAATACTTGCTTCTCCAGTACTTAAAAGGAGTGAATTGATGAAATATGGGTCATTACTATAGTACATTTCTATGACATTGCATTTGTTTACGCTTTATCAATAGGGAGTACAGTAATTGAAAGCTTTTCAATGATAACGACAACATTATATTTATCTTCGGTCCCAAAACCATGCATAGCAATGGATTATCCCCTGAACAAAATGAAAGAAAGTGCAGGAACAGCCCAAGTTAGTTGGACACAGACAGTGTGATTGGGTAGGATCAGCCAGGGGATCCTAAGAGTACTGATTTCAGATTTGCCTCTAGATTTAGCAATAGCTTTTCCACATACTTCTGCACAATTCTCTTGCTTCTGTTCTGATTTCTAGGATCCAGTCCAACTGGGTTCAGGACTTTGAGGGACCATCTCTCCACAGCCAGTTCCTCTCATCTCTTTACTTTTGGTCCTGCCTGAATACTAGTCAGCCACTTTGCTATGAGAGAAGTCTTTCCCGGGCTTTCTGGAACTTTTGGTCTCTGCTTCCTACTCAGTCAATAATCATTACTGAAGGATCCCTGAGAAAATCTGCCTGCTGGAACCTAATTGGCCATTCTGATTTGGCTCAAGATAGGGTTGCAATGCTTCTAAAATGTTTGCATGCATAAAAATCATATTTAACCCCAGTCCTACATTTTATTTTTAAAATCAGTTTAAGCAAAATAATAAGGGTTAGAAGGAGACCCACTGTGGCATTGTGTCTGCTGAATAGGCTGGATTTACAAGGCAAGCACTGAAGCTATTTATTTCTGCCTCAGACTGTTCTAGAAGCCCTAGTAATGCCACAAAGGCAACAGTTAAGATTACTTATGCTCATTAACACATTTACTTATAGTCCTTAATAAAAGTCCAAAAACTAAAATATATTCACTTTAATTTTTAACATATTTTATTTTGCCTAAAAAAGTTTTTCACTGACATGACAGAACCATGTTATTGAAGCACAAACGATATATCCAAGGAATCACACACAAAAAAAATTAAAAATAGATGAGGATGAAGAATTTGGTTGAAGAATAAACAGAAAAAATAATTTTTAAATTGTTTGCTTTGATGACCACTTTGAAATTCCTAATATAAATCTACATGTTATTTAAATATCAGCAGGAGATACCTTGATAGATAAATATTGTATATTTAAGAAGCTAATAAACCTTTTGATAAATAAATTGTACATTTTTAAATTAATAAACAGATATTTAGGGCAGTGAATGCAGTGAAGCAATGTGTAATCCAATTTCTTAGGAAGTGAAAGGAGGATCATGGTCTGAGATTAGCCTGGGCAAAAAAAAAAAAAATCTCTACACCTTATCTCAGAAAACACTAAAACAAAAGACTTGTGGTGACTCAAGTGCTAGAGCACCTGCCTAGCAAGTTCAAGTTCCCGAATTCAGGAATGTAAGGAAGATGGAATCAGGAATATATGGAATATAAAAAATAGTAACGAAGAAACTACCTAGTAAGCAGCGATGTACTCATCATTTGGAAATGCTTATTCCCTCCCTAATGACCAAATACTGAAGACTGGCTTACAAGTCTCCCATGGAAATCCTGAAGAGCAATTTGAGCCTTCAGGCAGCAGAGAGGTCACACTGAGAGGGACCTGCCTCACCCCCTGGCTCTCTTGTTTTGGGAGCCAATTGCCCAACAGTATGCTTACTATGAGCTATGTATTCAGTTATGACTGCATAGGAATTCTTGCCCCCAAGTAATCTATATTTCCTTGGAGGAGAAAGATGCAGGTAAAACAAACCATTACAATATTCTATGCATAATACGTCAAGGGTACAATTAGGTAGGCATACTTATTCTTTAAGGAGAGAGAATAGAAAACATTCTATTGCAGAGACAATGTTGCTGAGCAGCTCAAGAAAGAAAGATCAAACTGCATAATTAGGAAGCAGTTCAAAATGAACTAACACAAGAACCTGGCATGCAACACCTTCACAACACCAGCCCAAGCTCTGCTACCAACCTCCCTACTGCACGATGTGTCCATAAATAATAAAGCCACATAATAATCATGGGATTATTTTTGTTAGTGCTCTTCTTTTAGGTGTTAAGTGTCCTTGATTTTTTTTTAAATTTTATTTTATTAAGATGTTGTATGGAGGGGTTACAGTTACATGAGTAAGGCAATGACTACATTACTTGTCAATCATTGTTACCACTTCCCTTCCTTGTTGTTGTCCCACTATCCCTCCCCCCCCCAGCTCCCACACTCCTATCCCCCTCTCTCCCACCTCCCCACCCAAAGTTGTAAAGTTCATTTCCAATATACTGTCCTGGGCCTTTCTTTGTTGGAATGACCTATCCTGTGTCCTTGTTTCAGCGTTTTGTTATTCCTCTTCCCCTCCCCAGATTAGACATATGTATATACAAGATACAGGGTATCAAAATCGAGTACAGTGACAACAGGCGATATGCCATAGGGTAAAGAACATAAAAAGGAAACAAAAAATAATAATAAAATCACATGGTACATTTAAAACAGTAACAATAAAGACAGCTCTCGTGTGCATATCTTGGGGTTCATTTCACTTAGCATCATCTTATATGGTCATTTGTACATGGTTTTTGAACTTTTCAGCTTATCTGATAAGATTATCCTATATTTATACTAATTATTGCAAATAAGGGAAACCATGGGACCTAAATATCTTTGGGTCTGGCTTACTTCGCTTAATATGATTTTTTTTCCAAGTCTTTCCATTTCCTAACAAATGTGGCAGTATTGTTATTTCTGATGAAAGCACAGAATTCCATTACATATATGTGCCACATTTTCTTGATCCACTCATCTACTGAGGGGCATGGGTTGGTTCCATATCTTAGCTATGGTAAATAATGCTGCAATAAACATAGTTGCGCTGGTAGCTTTAGTATGGCCTTGTTTATGATCGTTTGGATAAATGCCTAAAAGTGGGATTGCTGGGCCATAGTGGAGCTCTTTGTGGAGTCTTTTGAGGAACCTCCATACTGCTTTCCAGAGTGGCTAAACAAGTTTATACTCCCACCAACAATACAGTAGGGTTCCCTTTTGGCCACATCCCCTCCAGCATCTGTTGTTATTAGATTTCTTGATTATAGCCATTCTAACTGGGGTGAGGTGGAATCTCAATGTTGTTTTAATTTGCATTTCTTTTATGACTAGAGAAGTTGAGCTTTTCTTCATGTGTCTATTGGCCATCCTTCTTTCCTCTTCACAGAAGTTTCTCTTTAAGTCTTTAGTCCACTTATTAATCAGGCAGTCATTTCTTTGAGGATTTGTTGTTGGGGGATTTAATATTTTGAGTCCTAAGTGTATTTTAGATATGAAGTCCTTGTCTGTTGTATGGCTAGTGAAGATCCCAATCCAAGGGTTTTCTATTGATCTTCCTTGCTATGTCCTTTGCCATGCAGAAGCTCTGCAGTTTCATGAAATCCCATTTGCCCAACCTTTCTATGATTTGTTGAGTTTCTGGGTTCCAATTAAGAAAATGTCAGCCTGTGCCAAGGAGCCCTAGAGTTTCTCCTACTCCTTCCTGTAATGTTTTCAGGGTGTCTGCTTTAATTTCGAGGTCTTCGACCCATTTGGAGTTGATTCTGGTGCTGGGTGATATGTAAGGCTCGAATATTAGTTTTCTATGGGTGTTTAACCAGTTTTTCCAACACCATAGTGTCCTTGATTTTTAAGTCTCTCTAAATCTTAATTATTCTTCATTCATGTCTTCTAAATGCCATTCTACTTGAATCTGCCAGGTGGAGCTTTTCCCCTTCTTAGTGCCAGTACTGGGCCTTGAACCCAGGACCTCACACCCGTGCCTAGCTTTTATTCTCAAAGCTAGCACTACAAGTCTCAAGGATCTGTCTGCTTGGGCTGGTTTCAGATGCTGGTCCTCAGATCTCACTCTCCTGAATAGCTAAGGATTACAGGCATGAGCACCAGTGCAAAGCTCCTCCTTTCTTTTGCTAGTATATTTCTGCACTTAACCTCATATAAATATTATATTCATCCATTTACTCCTCGGAACAAGCACTGAGATCAACCAGTGTTGTCCCCATGGGGCAGAGGAGGAAACTGACTCTCAACGAGGTCAAATGACTTGCTCAAGATTATACAATCATAATGGCTTCAATTTGTTCAGAACAAATTGCTTTCACCATTGGTCTGTTTACTATTTTGCATAATGGCTTTGTGAAGAAGTTATTGCTTTATCTACTATCAGGGTGAGGGAATAGAGGCTAAAGAATGAGAAAAAGTAGCGAAAGCTGATGATTTGGTTCTTTTTTGGCTTAATGTTTTGGCCCAGGACAAGGGGTTGGGTGTGAACAGAAGCTGTACACACACAGTCCTAAGAAGTTCTCATTTGGTCTCTTCTAATGATGCTAAATATGCAAATGTATAAGGAAGGAATTTGTTACCATGTTAGCCAGCACTGTTCCCCCTATGAAATTGGAGGTGTGGGGGTCAACAAGATGAGGTACACATCAATGCTGAGAGGTCAAGAAGAAAAAAAGACCCATCTCTCTTTTGCACACAAAGCTGTCACATCTCCACAAAGCTAAACGCCCACAGGAGTCCTGCTCTCCAGCAAATGTGCCTGAGCTCACCACCCCCAGCACAACTCCTCTGCTCCCAGATAAATTTACACTCCTGTCCAGTGCTGCAGGAACGAGACCACAGTGCGTCTGTCCTGTCTGACCAGATGGGTTGAAAGGCTCTGTCAACACCAATCTTATTTTGTACTGCTTACAAAAATACTTTCAAAATGATTCCTTAGGAATTTTTCCATCATAGAAGTAAAATTCTGAAAACTTAATAAAATGTTTCTCCTGAATTACTGGCTTAAAAAGAATTCTGACCACGATTCTGTTTAATACTTGAGAAAATGGCTTTAGGCTTACACAACTTTGGATTTACACAGTCCATTTCTTGCCTAAGGGATCTTAGACAAGTTGTTGAACTTTCCTAAACCTCACCTTCTCAAAAATAATGCAAGGTTAGCATGTTTAGTAAATAATTATGTATGTACAGATATTATTCAGTGTCTACCATGTGATGGAATTTTTTTTCTGTAAAAAGTTTACACACATATGATCGTCAGTTACTCAAATAAAATGCCTGAATCAAAATATGCACATTGGGTTGTTAAACACTGATTGAAAAGCCTTCATGTACTAAATCTTGTATTTTTCTGCAATGATGATTAAAGCACCTCCTACTTTCAGGGTTTTGGGGGTTTTTTGTTTTTTTTTTTTTTGGTCATGGGGCCTGAACTCTGGGCTGGGGGCTGTCCCTCAGCTCTTCGGCTCATGGCTAGTGCTCTACCACTTAAGCCACAGTGCCACTTCTGGCTTTTTGTGGTGCTGAGCAATCGAACCCAGGGCCTCATGCATGCAAGGCAAACACTCTACCACTGAGCCACCTTCCCAGCCCCCTTTCAGGGTTTTTTTGAGGCTACTGGATACTTAATTAAATATTATTAAATTACATTTAATTAATGATTTAATCACTAATTTAATTTAACAATTTAATAATTAAATGTATAATCTAAAATACTTTGTGTATTATTTTTACACTTTATGAAGGTCTGTCTTCTCCCCTACAGCAAGATTCCTGAATGCAAAGACCATGTCTTCTTTTTTGAACATTGCAGTATCTACTTAACATACTCTCTGGTTCTTAGTCAGAATTTTTAAGTCTGAGTGAAATAAAATTGTTAGTCAATGTGAGAAACATTGGGTTTTATGATTTAAAATTTTAAATTGATACATTTTATTTTTTCCCTTTTTTACAGTAATGGGGCTTGAATTCAAGGCTTCATGCTCTCAGTTTCCTTTTTTTAAAAAATTTATTTTACTGTAAAGATGCTGTACAGAGGGGTTACAGTTACATGAGTAAAGTAAGGTGTACATTTCTTGTAAGCATTGTTACTCCCTTCTTTGTTTTTTTCCTGCTATCCTTTTCCTCTCAAGCTCCCCACTTCCCTCCCAACCCCTATCCTACCGCCAAAGTTGTAAAAATCATTTCCAACATAGTGTCTTGTGAGTACCATTGTTGCAATGGGTCATCCTGTGTCCTTTTTTCAGCATTTTGTTATTCCTCTTCCCCTCCCCAAATTA
Source organism: Dipodomys ordii (assembly GCF_000151885.1). Classification (NCBI taxonomy): domain Eukaryota; kingdom Metazoa; phylum Chordata; class Mammalia; order Rodentia; family Heteromyidae; genus Dipodomys; species Dipodomys ordii. The sequence goes on along the minus strand of NW_012267384.1, from coordinate 3,164,756 downwards.
GATAAATGTGTATACAAGATGCAGGATAGCAAAATCAAATACAGTGACAACAAGGGGTACATAGGAGGAAGAATATGCAAAAGAAACAAACAAAAGAAGCACACAGTACATTAAAAACAACAACAAAGAAAGACCTCTTGTGTCCATATCTTGGGGTTCATTTCGTTTAGCATCATCTTATATGATCATATGTACATAGCTTTTGAGCTTTTCTGCTCATCTGATAAGATTATCCTATATGTATACTAGTTATTGCAAATAAGGGAAACTATGGGACCTATAGGTCTGGCTTACTTCACTTAATAAGATTTTTTCCAAATCTTTCCATTTCCGAACAAATAGGGCAGTGTCATTCTTTCTGATGGAAGCATAGAATATATATATATATATATATATATATTATATGATATGATATATACACAGATATATATATATTTTCTTGATCCTTTCATCTACTGAGGGGCATCTGGGTTGGTTCCATATCTTAGCTATGGTAAATAGTACTGCAATAAACATAGTT
>NW_012267384.1:3131738-3161111 GCF_000151885.1 Dipodomys ordii | reverse complement strand
TGTGTGTGTGTGTGTGTGTGTGTGTGTGTGCAGGTTCTGGGGCTTAAACTCAGGGCCTGGGCACTGTCCCTGAGCTATTTTGCTCAAAGTTGGCTATGTATCACTTGAGCAACACCTCCACTTCAGCTTTTTGGTGGTTAATTGGAGATAAGAATCTTGTGAACTTTCCTGCCCAGATTGGCTTCGAACTATGACCTTCAGATCTCAGGCAGCTGAGTAGCTTGGATTACAGGCATGTGTCACTGGTTCCCAGCTTCACCTGAACTTGTTGACCACCAAATGGAGCTAATAATACATACCATTGTTTCAATGGTTAAGTTAATTAATATAAATGAAGTGCTTAGATATTTGCCAGTAACATAGAAACACCTATCAGAAAGTTAGCAATTATTATTCTGGGTAGAGCAAATACATAGCTAAAACAAAAATGTGTATAGAATAATGAATATTTGGCTATAAATGAAAGCAGAAAAAGAGATAATAAAGCTAAAACTAGAATCATAAACTGATATTGTATTATAAAAGGCACTAAATACCAGAGAAGAGTTTATTTTAATTGTGTAAGAACTAGGAATTCTGTGAAGTTCTGGTTTTGGATTTAACCTGAGTTCAGGTACTCCTGAGGAAGATGAATCTGGCTTTTATGCCTTTATAAAAAGGATAGATTAGTGGTACAATAGACAAGTACCTGCTGAAAGCAAGCCACAAGCAACAGGAAACATAGCTAAGGGAGCAATAGTAGGGATAGAAAAGACAATTGCCCATCTATGATAAATACTAAATAATTTAGATGTCAGGGAAGGGTTAAACGGTGACTAGGGACTTTTTCGCATGTGGTCATGATGTCACAAAATAAAACAGAAAAGTCTGGATTAAAACTCTATGGCACTGAATAATAGACATGATGAAGGAGTCCAGAAGATATTCAACAGACACTTAAACTATATGCCCAGCAATGACGACCTGGAGTTATTCACACAGAGATCATTGAAGAAAGAAGGAAAAAATAAGATCTCTGGGAAAGGAAGTGAGAAAAAGACCCTAAGAATAAAACTTTGAGAAATCCAAATCTAGGAACAGATAGAAGCAGGCAGGAAACAAGGCATGAGAAATGGACAAGATTTTGTGTGGTATCATCCAGACTTGAGAGACATGAGGTTTTATTCTCTGGCAAAACCATTCCATACAGCCAGGTATGTGTCGCCCAGCCTAATGCTAGCTACCCAGTAGGCTAAGGTCTGAGGACTGTGGTTAGAAGCCAGCCTGAGCAAGAAAGTCTTTGAGATCCTTATTTCCAATTGAGCACCAAAAAAGCCAGAAGTAGAACTACTGCTGAAGTGGTAGAGTGCTAGCTTTGAGAACAACAAAGCTCAAAGATAGGGCCTATGTTCAAACTGCAGGACCAGAAAAAAAATCCTACACAACTAAACCTATTCTCTTCTTATATATTCTCCTTGTTGCTGGCACAAAAGTATGCCATATCTGAGCTTCCTACTAAGCACACTCTAAGTCCTGTTAATGCCCTGCCAGGCCCCTGGATTCGTTGTCCCAGTTTAGCATCTTTGAAGCACTCAGATGCAGCCCTAAAATTTATACTGGAATCGTGATAACATGTTTTTTCTTTCCCTTTTCCCTTTATCATCAGAACGTGGCCTTTCGTTTTAATGTAGCCTTAACATGATGATGTTATAAAGTTTTGTCTCTGATCAATTCTTATTTGTGTGGTTTTCAATTTTACTTTTCTGCTTACCCTTTAATTTTTATTCTTGGAATTTACCAAGTATCTGCTGTAGTACATTTTTATTCAGTATATATTTTCCTTTTTATTATTAGCACTTATTGTAGTAGATATTGTTTCTAAAGCTACTTACTCTTTTCTCCCTCCCCTTACTTTGTTCCCATTCTTAGTACAGGCTCTTTGTATAGCAACAAAGAGTAGAATGATTAAGACCAAAGGTAAATATAGCATCACATGACCTGAAATCATAGTCACTGGTCCAGAGATGAAAAAAATGAACCAATCCAGGTCTATGAGTGTGGATTCAAGAACTTGATGGGAGATAAAATTGACTATTTTCTTAAGGTTTTAATGTTGCAAGAATAGGAGTCTCAATTTGCTTGAGATTACCTCTGAGACTTTCAGATAAACCTACCAGTATCACCCCTTAAGAAAACTTAACCCAGTGTGCATTGTTTTTCTGAGACAATTATGTATCCTACTGATGCAGGTACTATGGGTCAAACACCATCTCATATGTTAGTGAAATAGATGTGGTTTTGCTCACAAAGGGCTCACAGGGTAGTAGATAAAAATAGACATGTGAAAAGATCACATTGCACCCAAGGCAAGGACTAGAAAACAAGTCCAATTACAAAATGTGAAGCTCTACTGAAATAACTGCATTTTCAAGATGAAGAGGTTAGGAAGGGAGCATACTCACATGCAAAAGGTTTATCCAATTGGTACTATCCATCAAAAATGTAAAAGTAAATACTAAATACTAAATCCAACTGGACAAGAAAATGGATCGATTGTAACACAAGCATAAAATCAACTGTAATTCAACTATTCACAACTATGTGAATAGTAACTATGAAAAAGTAGTTGATAGATTATTGTTAGGTATGAATCCTTACTACAAAGTTTGGTCATGGGCTGGGAAGATGGCTCAGTGGTAGAGCACTTACCTTGCATGCATGAGGCCCTGGGTTCGATTCCTCAGCACCACATAAGCAAAAAGAAAAAAGCCGCAAGTGGCGCTGTGCCTCAAGTGGTAGAGCGCTAGCCTTAAGCTGAAGAGCTGAGGGACAGCGCTCAAGCCCAGAGTTCAGGCCCCATGACCAAACCCCCCCCCCAAAAAAAAGTTTGGTCGTCAACCTTGATCATATTTTAAGAAGCGAGCTTGCCTACAAGTTAAAATACCAGAGTGTGCTCTTGAAAGGGATATTAGGACTTCAGCCATTCTTCTCTCACACTGTTAATTCTCTCTCACTATGACTATCTACCATGAGGAGAACAGCCCCTCTGCCATGTATTGGCAACACAGCCCATAGACCATGGACTGAAACTTCACAAACCACGTATCAAAGGGAAAAATGAGGGAAGGCGTAACAAGTTTGACAAGAAATGTACTTATTACCTGACTTATGTAACTGTAACCTCTCTATACATCATCTTGATAAAGAGAAAAACAAAGCTTTCCCCAATATAAGTCATTTATGTCAGGTATTTGCTATAGTGACAGAAATCTGATTAACACAAACATAGAACATGATACTACATATATAAAGCAAAGAAGCAAGGAAATTCTAAAACATAATAAAGTAAATTAAGGATAAGTGTATAGGCATTAAAATTAATTTAGAGCACCATTGGAACAGTGAATGTAGGTGAACAGGTGGAATGTAGGTAATAACCATTAGAGGGAATTTCAACAATAGTGATAATATTCTATTGCTTAAATTTAATGGTAGACTCTTTGGTGTTCTGTTCATAGTTATATTTCATAATTCATATATATTTTATTATACCTTATTATTATTATGGAAGTGATTTACATAGGGGTTACATTTATGTAAGTTAGGTAATGAGTACATCTCCTTTCTTACAGTATCTTCTGTTCTCTCATTCTTTCCCAGTCCCTCCCTCCCATCTCCACCTGTGAGTTGTGTAGTTCACCCTCATCAATGTCCTGTGAAATCCACTGCTTCACTTTTCCCCTCTTTTCCCTTGAGTTCTGTGCCCTTCCTCCCACCCTCCTGAAGATATACAGATGAAAACACCATATAGAAGGTAAAGCAGAATCATCAAAAAACTAAAATAGAAGGGAAAAGTCTCTTGTTTCTATATCTTGAAGCTCATTTCAGTAGGTATATTATTTTATATAATATAAATTATATTTATATTAGGCATTGCATCTTTGTGATTCTCTCCTAAGAGTATCCTCTTTTGGTGTCATTGTATGTGAGTATATATATATATATATACATATATACATATATACATATATGTGTGTGTATATATATGTGTATATATATATATTTCTATATAATTTGTCATATCCCAGTGCATTTTAGATCAAACTTCCACATTACAGAGATAGCATGTGCCATTTGTCTCTGTGATCTTGGCTTAGCATGATTTGTTCTAGTTCCTTCCATTTCCCTGCAAATACCATTATTTTATTCTTGCTAATGGCTGTGTAAGATTCCATTGTGTATGAGTACTACATTCTTTGGATCCACTCACCAGGGGTACAACAGATAAGAGAGAGACTCGACAAGTGGGACCACATCAAAATAAAGAATCTCTGCACAGTGAAGGACATAGTTACTAAGCTATCAAGACAGCCAACCAGTTGTGAAAAGATCTTTACCAGCAGTACATCAGACAAAGACCTAATAGCCAATATATATAAGGAGCGCAAGAAACTAACCCTTCCCAAACCGAAGAAACCATTCCCTAAATGGGCAAGGGAGCTATGGAGAGAATTCTCAGAAGAAAAGGTAAGAATGACAAAGAAACACATGAAGAAATGCTCCTCATCCTTGGTCGTAAAGAAAATGCAAATCAAAACTACTCTGAGATTCCATCTCACCCCAGTTAGATTGACCAACGTTTTGAATTTGAACAACAAATGCTGCAGGGATGTGGGGAAAAAGGAACCCTACTGCACTGCTAGTGGGAATGTAAACTAATACAACCACTCAGGAAAGCCATCTGGAGGCTCCTCAAAAAAAATAAACATAAAGCTTTCCTATGATCCAGCCCTACCACTCCTAGACTTCTACCCTGAACAACATGTGCCAGGATATCATTAGGACACCTGCATACCCATGTTCATTGCCTCACTATTCACAATAACCAAGATATGGAAACATCCCCAATGCCCCTTAATTTGTATATTTTATGGGAAAATATTTTTAAGCTAGGTTCATTGGCATGCACTTGTCATCCAACTGAGATCAGGAGTATCATAGTTTAAGGCCAGCCAAGACCCAAGAAGTCCTTGAGAATGTATCAATGGAAGAGTCATCTCCACTATGACAGGAAAGCTAAAATAGATGGCATATGTTCCAGACACACACTCAAAAAGGAAGCAAAGACATGAAGCTGTGACTCAAGTGGTAGAGCTGGAGCTTTGAGTAAAAGAAGCTCAGGAACAGTGTTCTGGCCCTGAGTTCAAGCCTGGAAGCAAGACTTTAATCTCAAAATTAACCAGCATAAGACAGGGCTGGAGGCATAGCTCAGCAGTAGAGTGCCTGGCTAGCAAGTACTAAGGCTCTGAATTCAAATCCAAGTACCATCAAAAATCAAGAAAATATGTTAAAATATACTTTTTAAAACAAGCCCCCAAATAAGCTGACTCATGTATTTATTTTTCCATGTTTGTAATTTAAAGACCTATTCCTAAATATGTTGGTCGAGGGTTTTAGCAAGTCTTACTATGATTCCTTATAGGACTCCCTCTTCTATATTTATGCAACTGTAATGGAAGATGACTTTAAGCTCAAACACAAGTTTTCTTCTTGATCTGATATTTCTATAGTGTGACTTAGATTATCAAGGTGATTGAAAATTTGAATGCCAAAAAGGAGACTCAGGAAAATGGCATTTACATCATTAATCTAAATACCTATGCAGACATTCCCCAAATATCTGTTCATTATCGCCAAAATCCTTCCAATATAAACAATAGAGGAATGATTTGATGACAGCCACAGTTGCATTTGTGCTGAACTCCTGGGTTTGTTTCATTTGAGTTTAATTATTTCTAATAAAACCTCTCCCTCTGTTTGGCCCTAAGGTGTAGGATCACTTGAGCTGTGCCGGCAGGTCTCAACTTGTGAACACAAGTGGCCTCTTTAGCCCACAGGTGTCCTGCCATACACCTGCTACAGGCAGACTGAGAAAGATTAGAGCCTGTGGGTGTAACACCATTGTGTCTGTCAACATCAGTCAATGCCAAGCTGTGGCACAATTGTCAAAAATGTAGGATCTGATCCTGCTATGAATTAGCTTTTTATCCCATTCAATCATGCTGCCAAGTGCCTACCACATACAAGGCACTCAACCAGGTGTTAGGAGTGATGCAAAGGATAAAACCTAGTTACTACTGCCTGGAGGAATGGCTCTCCAGGTCTACATGAAAGTCCTGGTTCTCGATCTTTTAGCTTGCATCACCATCACCTGGAGAACTTGCTAAAACAGTTTCCTGGCTCAAAGACTTTGCAATCTCACCTGTTCCTAAGTGATGCAGGTTGAGGGTCCAGGGACCCATCACTGGGATAGGGTCCAGGGCATCTCTCAAGGGTTAGAATACTTAATGGCCACCAATCAATTTGACTGATCTTCTACATGTGGAGCTAATATTTTGAAAAATGTTGGCACCATTAAATAATACAATAATGACAATTACTGACACATAGTCATTGCTCTCTGCCAGGCAGTGCTGATTGATTGCTTTTTGTGGCTTTCTTGATCCTCACTGAAACTCAGGTTGCTATAATTCTCTCCATATTAAGACATTAAGGATTTGAGTTTTTAAAAGATCAAGTTTTCTCAATCTAAGCACTCAACATTGGGGCAGGATAATTGCAAACCATTGTCCTATCCACCTCCACTTTGCTCTAACAACCCAGACTGTCTCTAGACATTGTCATCTGTCTCTGTGCCTAGTTGAGAAACACTGCCCTAGCCACACAGCTTATTAAATGTCTCCCCATCTAGCAGCCTCCTCTACCAGGATGTTGCTTATGACTCTACTCCAGAAGTGAAGAATGCGAAAATTAAAAAGGAAGTTATAGATTGAATGAATGAATTCCCTTCCTTTCTGACAAGAAGTACACAGTTCATAGAGATATTGCAGCCTAAGATATCAGCACACTCTTCCAGGAAACAGAAGAAATTCAGGTCAGTACTACTGACTTCTACAAAGCACAAACTCCTTCATTTTACTGCCCCATTTATTCTCAAGAAATATTCCCAGTCCATGTGTGCTCATGACAAGTGTGTTTTGCTCTCTGCCAGCAAATGCTCAAAAAGCAAATGGCCTGGCTCCTTCTCACCGCATACCACAGAATGGATGAGAAAACGGATTGGGATCCCTGGGGAAGTTTTATAAAAAGGCAGGTCCAAACAAAACAAATTGATAGGAGATGAAGACATTCATACGAACCTGCCTTGGTCTGCCTTTCAAAAAGACAGCTCTGTCGGTAAAAATAGAGAGTTTGCCCAATATGAGGAAATCTCGTAATCATATACAATTACAAAACCTATAAATGTTAGCAAGTTGAATCACTCATTCAAGTAGTTTTCCTTGTCCACAGTACAAATTGCAATAATTAGATGAAGACATCTCTACTATTTTAACCTGTCATGTTAAATATCTGTATTTTGTAACTCATCTTGATAGCTCATTTTCATGGAAATATGTGTTAATTGAGCAAAAAAAAAGACATCTTTAAGATGGTTATGGTAAGATAATCACACCCTAGGGCGTTTCAAGGCAAGAGGTAGAGCTCTGGATCTGTGATTCTCCAAGGATATGATTATCACAGGATAGCTGCCACACCTCCTCAAGTGCTATCTCTGGGCTGCCTCTTCCTGACTCAGGTGGTGTGCACAACATCACATTCATCTCTTCCCAGGAGGTTGTGTAATTTCTCAAAAAACAATACTATGGGGCAAGCTATGGTCAGGAAAATAGTGCCCTAAAAAACAAGATGCTCACAGAAAACTTAAACTTGGCTTTGGAGAACACGTGTGCACGCATGCGTGTGTGCGCATGCGTGCACACACACACACACACACACATTCACATTCACAGATTCTGATCATATTTCAAGTTCCAAATGGATAGTCTTATTTTATATGTCTTTATATAACAAGTCATTGCCATATAGGAGTTTCTACTTAGCCTATCTTTCTTATTTTTAATCTATTTGATTTGTGCACAATACTAAGGATTGAATTTAGGGCTTGGGTGTTGTCCCTTAGCTTTTTCATTCAAGGCTGTCACTCTACCACTTGAGCCACTACTCTACTTCAGGCTTTTTTGTCAATTAGAGATAAGAGTCTCACAGAATGTCCTGCCTAGGGTGACTTTGAACTGTGTGTCTTCAGATCTCAGCTTTTTGAGTAGTTAGGATCACAGGCATGAGCTGTCTATTTGATTTTTATCCTGTTTGCTTTTTTTTATCTAGTTCATCATCTACATTGATAGTTGAGTATCAGAGGATTTATTTCCCTCCATCAACTTCCTGCTTAATACATTTTTCCTATTTTAAGAACATAATGTGAGAGACAATTTAGAGGATTAAGTCAAATATATTAATTTGCAATGTTGGAAATGACCATTATTCAATGATAACAATGATCTTCCACATCCCACCAATTTACACACAAAAGATTTCATAGTATTAGCAGGTCAGTTGGTTATAAATTCTGAGGAAGTGCACCAGCAACAACTCTAGCCTGGGGAGTTTTAAATTAACATATAAGCAATAACAATATTTCTCAAAGGCAACACTGAAGAAATCAATACAGAATGGAAACTGTAGTTTTTATTTGTTATTTAAGACATTCATTTTGTTTTCAAATGAAGAGTTGCTAGTATTGTAATGTTTACTTTTGAATACATAAACTGTGAAATAATGACAAAAACACTTGTAAAGTAGCCAGAAGATAAGATGAAAAAGCTTCCTGGCGACTCTCTGCTAGATTTAAAGAGAAAGAACATGAAAGTGTTAAGGCTGTCCATAAAATCTACAGTGAAGAAAAGAAGGAGATTGTCAATCCTCAGTAATGTGTAAAGATTTGAGGTACTGGGTACATTTTCCTGCGCAGAGTGCAAGAAGTTGTCTTTGTTTCGGGTTTCCTTGGCAACCCTCCTCCAAAGGTATACAGGAAGAGCAGGACCTAAATGGAGTCTGATCTGAAGAGGGCCTTAAAGAAAGAGTCTAAGTTCTCTATTTTTATTCCTTAAGAAGTGCATGTGGTAAGGAAAGATGTGCAAGGAAAGACACCACATTATTTTTTTCCACAGGCACTGCTACCAATGAAAGAGGGAAATAATGATGAAAGTTCTTTTCAAAGGCCATTTTCATTTCAGAGATCCCTCAATAGGCCAAGATAAGAGGAAGCTGTTTGCTTTCCTTGATGCAGTAACTCCAAGCAATTTTCTTCATAGGACATTTTCATGACATTATCCTCAAGGATAAAAACTTATTGGCATTGCTGACAATTGGCTATTTCAAAAAAGTAAACAATGCTTCCTCATTGTTCAGATGGGTGGCCTCCAGTCCCAAGTCTCCCATTGGGACCTTCCTTTACAAAACTCTGCTAGATAATCACCATATTGCTGGACCACACACCTTGCTTCAGATCTTATCCTCTGCTATCTCTGATGATGTTTTCTTAGGAGGTTCTTAGTTGACTTTGTGACCAGGGTTTTTGTCTCTTTTGTTTCCTTCTTTCTATTGTCAGAGCTGCTTCTAGGTAAAGGTAATTCATCTTGGTACAAAATTTAAGAGAGTACCAGAAAACTCAGTAATCAAAAAATACTTCAATGATACATTTTTTTGTATGTGTGCTGGTCATGGGACTTAAAGTCAGGACATGGGTTCTGTCCCTTAGCTTCATTTGCTCAAGGCTAGGTCACAGCTCAACTTCTGACTTTTTTTGATAATTTAATGAGGATAAGGGTCTCACAGCCTTTCCAGCCAAGGCTGGCTTCAAACTGGGATCCTCAGATCATACCCTCTGGAGTAGCTAGGATTACAGGCATGAGCCAACAGCACCCACCTTCAATGAAACATTTTAAAATGAAAATTTAAATAATTAAAACAAACTTCACTGTGGAATGCAACAGAATCTGTAATGACTTCATTACTCATTACTTCTTTCTGCACTCCAGCTACTATGCATACATCCTAAATTTTGAATCATTAGTCCTAGTATTTCTATTTCAAAATCCTATAGATTTTGAAAGACATAAATTACTTATAGACATAGATTACTTATATTACCTTTATACTATCATTTTCTGTCCATTCACATACACATTTTTCCTTACTTAATATTATTAGAGATTTTCTTGAATATTTTCCCCAAGGATTCAGATAATAACATTCGTTTCTCATATACATTTAATATTTTGGGGGAGTTGAAGTCTCTTGTATTGCTCAGACTGTCCTCAAATTTTTTATCTTCCTACCACGGTGTCCAAAATGCTGGGATTTACTGGCATGTGCCATCATACCCACCTTCAAATATTTGTCTTTTGCCCAAATAAATGAGGGATGTCAAGGATGGATGTAGTATTGTTGAAGAGATTTTATTTTTCTTATTGTAGTGTTCAGATGCATTCTACTGTCTTCTAATTTCCAGTGTCATGAGTCTAATTTTACCAGTTTGATTCTCATTCATTTTTAAAAACAGTTTGTTCCTCCTTTCTTGAGTCTGTATCATCTCATTCTATTCTTTGAGCTCATGAAGATTGTCAGCTAACACTAGGTTGTTTTTTGTTGTTTACTTCCTTCCCCCTCCCCCATAGTTATTCCTGGAACTCAGTGGGATCTTTCCATGTTTGGCTCAAACCTTTTAATACAAGGATAATGCTTCTATTGTGGGGTTATTTCTTCATCTCCATTTATTCCCATTTCTCCTTCTGGAATTCTTTACTATCTGCATCTTATTGCCTTATACCTGTCTTTTAAAACCACTTCTCTTTTCCCTCCTATCATTTACCTTCCTATTTCTACTCTAAAAATTGTTTTCCCCAACCTTTAATTTTCCAAGGCACTGATTCATCATTCACTGGTGACTATTTTCAATTTATGTATTTATGTATTTTGTTCCAAAAATTGTGATTTATTTTTCAGTTTCAAGAATTTGAAAGCTGTCTTTAAATGTCATGTTTTCTTAGTTTTTGCTTCAACTTTTTTTGGTCTCCAGCAGTAATACTTTTTCTTTTGGAGGGGAGGACTATCTATTCTAAACAGTGTTCCATTGCTGCTATTCCCCTCGTTTTCTTTGCCAGCTTCTCAGATCCAGAGTTTGGGATGACTTCAGGAAAAGCATTCAGCTTCTGCCGGCCATTGCGAGCAAGCACCCTGCTAGCTTTCTTCCTGGGTATTAAAGAGAAGACTTCACTGTCCCCTGAAGTCAAAATGTGATGGTTAACTTTATGTGTTGACCTAATTGGGTCAGGTGGTTGGATAAATATTGTTTCCGGGTATGTCTCTGAGGGTGTTTCTGGAAGGATTCGCCTTTGAATCTGAATCTGTAGATCAAGGAAAGATCTGCCCTCAACAAATGTCTTGGCATCAATCAATTCATTGAGAACAAAAGAGAAGAAGGATGAAAGCTCTGTGTTTATTTCCTCAGGCTGGGACAGCTATCTTATCCTGCTCTTAGACTTCAGAACTTCCAGCTGTTATATCTTGAGACACATTTATACCACCACACCATCTCTCTCCTCCAGTCCTGGTTCTTGAGCCTTTGGCCTCAGAACTACACCCCTAGCTTTCCTCATTCTCTAGCTTGCAGATGGCATCATGCAGGTCTTCTTAGCTTCCGAATCAGGTAATCCAAATCCCATGAGAAACTTCGTATGTGTGTGTATATATGTATGCACGTACATGTATACTTATGTGCAGGTATATAACATTTCTTTTTTCATTCCTTTTTGGGGAAGTTCCAGTGGTACTGGAGTTTGAACTCAGACCCTCAAGCTTGCTTAGAAAGTGCTCTATGACTTGAGTTATGCCCCTAGCCCTATATATTAGATTTTACATATACATATATACATGACTTTTCTTTTACATGTATGCAGTATACACATACATGTATGTATACACATAGACATATATGTCCTGTCCATTCTGTCTCCTTAGAAAACCCTGATTAATACACAAGGCTAGGGCTCTGCCATCCTCTAGGGTAGGATTCCTACACTCAAGCTGCTCAGCTTCTCTCAACTCCTGAGGCCTTCAAGGTCACTTTCTTGGGAGGCTGCTTTGTCTCAGCAGATGGGTGAGAATGATCCTCTCCAGGACCCATGCATTCATCCCCTCATGCTACCCTTGTTACATCAGGTAAGAATATGCAGGTCTGGATCTCCACTTGAGAGAAGCTGCTATCCTGAGTTTGACATTACATAGTATGAGTTAGAATTACTTCCCATTGTATGTCTAGGGCAAAATTTAGCCCTTCTTTCTCTTAGTTTCTTATTTGGCAAGGTAAAGGACTAGCACTACTGACTTTTAGTCTATAGGCTACAGGATGTTCCAGAAATAAAAGTTGGTGGTTCAATATGAATATTCTCAGAACAATAGAAAGACCAAAGTCAAAATTGTAGGTGAGAAAAGAAGGATGAAGTAAATATCAGGGTAGCACGTAAGTTGTTATTATCCAGCTACAGGAGATAAATTTCTGGATTCTGTTATTTACGATCTTCTACCTAGTGCTCGGCTGTTTTGTTGAGTGCACATTGATTACTCCTCTAAACTGAGTCAAGAAGGCATGATAGATGATGATTCTAAAAAGTGCCATGACAGCATTTGTCAAGAAAGAAATGGGTTAATGTCAAGAAGCCACTGACTCCTTTGAATTTCAGTATCTAAATGGCTATTGTTCCTCTCAGCATAGAATTTTCTAGAAGACAAAACACATACTAAAGCTCTAAAAAGAAAATACCCATTAAAGATACAAAGAGACTGGAGCTCTACTAATGTAATATGAAAATTCAACATGCAAGTAAGATGCCAGAGTTGGATTGATTGCTGTGCACAACAGTGACATGAATATAAAGACTCCCCAAGGTTAAATTGGGCTCCTGCATTGAAATTCTAATTAGAAATATGAGTGCCCCAACTCAGTGAAAGTACATGTGTGTTTAATTATTCTCCTTTTTTTGTACCTTATCTCTTCCATTATTTTAGACTCTTTTCCCTCCTCCTTTCTTGCTGTTTTCAAGCAGCCCAGGCTCCTCACTTAATCGAAGTGTAGGGCCTTTCTTTAAGTTGGCATTAATTGACAAGCAGTGTTTAATTATTATTTTTCATGTCTGAAGAGGGCTAATATTAACTCTCCATGGGCCTGAAGGTTACTTCAACCCCCTTGTTTCTGGTGGCACTGCTCTGCCTTCATAGCTGGCATTTCTTTAGTCAGACAGACAAGCCATGTATTCTTCTTCATTGTAATGGTATGTACCCATATTTGTGCTAATTGAGGCGGCTGGATGCCTCATTTGTCTTCCACCATTGCATTTGTAAAATTGGCACTTTGGACAACTGAATATTAAGTCATCTCTAATGACCCAAAGGGATGTGGAAAAAAAAATAATACAGCCTGGAGGACTGTTAACTTGAAGTCTCCTTAAGACCAGGAATGTGTCTCATGGAATGGCATTCCAGTGAAGAACTAGCACCTGATAGTGCTTTCTATTTAATTAGCCAATAAGTAGCATGTCAAATGACCTGTGAACCACATGCTTATGCCTGGGTTATGAGTGGGGACTTCTCTGCCATAATCAGGGTGATTTGGGTTTCCAGAAATCTAGTTAGTCCCCCAACATAATGTCATGTTTCCAAGTCAAACTGGAGAAACCTCTATTGGAGATTACTTGGAGAAAAGAGATCTTATTCGTCTTCTTTGTATCTCTAAGTTGTGCTTGAACCTCAAGAAGGAACTTACTCAAGGAATTTTCTGATTTAAACACCAAAAGACAAAAAAAAGCTCATAGCCTAAAATCTGAGTCTTCTAACTACTCTTTGCATTAGAAAAAGATTTAAATGGTCAGGATGAAGTGAAAGTTACTGCAGAAAACCAGAGCACAAATCCAATAAAGACAGCAAAAGTAGACAAGTATCCAGGATTAAGGCAGAGTGGACAGGCAGAAACTCTAGGTCCGAGCTCAAGAAGTCATAATCCCAGGCAACTCAGAAAACATAGGTCAAAAACTACTTAAATTCAGATGCTGCCGTTTCCAGACATGGTCATAAGTCCTCAGAATCTTAAAATCCTAGACTACCCTTTGTAAGGTATATTAAATAGGTAGACTTCGTTAGGTGACCAAGGAAAAGAACACCATGCAGTATTCAGGCAGGAAAAGAAGTTTATTTATGGAAAGGCTGCCCCTGCTGTGCATGGTAGAGAGGCATGGCCGAAAGGGGTGACCCACCCTAGGTCCAGGACTTATCTAGGTGAGGGATAGGAAGAAGTGTGGCCAGGTGGGGGAAAGGTGTGGCCACACTGGATCAGGATGTGACCTCAGGGGCCAGGACCGAGGGGAGCCCAGGATGTAACCTAGCTGGAGGGGCAGGTGACAGCTTCCAAGGTTGCAATTACCTAGGTAACACAGATACTGGGTAGAAACTTAGCCAAGAGGTAGGGAGGTGGGCAGGCCCTGACATACCTTACACCCTTAAAAGCACAACAGCAAAGAAAAAAAAAAGGTAGTATAAAGTCAACGACCCCTGGATCCTAATCCTGACTCCATCATGCATTCAATTTTTTTTAATTTACAATAAAGGATTGCTGTGAAAGATTAAATGAGATAATACACATGAAAGCACTTCAGAGATTTTAACTTCCTTTATGAATTTTAATTATTATTAACTTAGAGTGCATATTTCCTTACAAGTAGTGGAAAATAACAGTTCAATTGTTACTGTGATTCAACCACATATGGATTTAATAGGCTTCTTTTCCCAGCTAGTTAGTTCTGCCATCTGTGGGACATTCAAAAAGAAACAAGCTATTCCTAAACCAGGTACTGCCCACGTATATATGCATTGTGATTGAAAATGTTTGAACTATTTGTGCCTAAAAGGACAGAAACTTGGAAGGATTTCTATGTTGAATATTCTTTCAAGCTAGACCTGTTAACCTGCCTTGTACTCCATCAAGTAAATAAATCACAGACTCAAATTTATCTCTGCTAGGTTTGACAAATACCAGCTTGAGTGTTAATAGTATCAAAGAAAACAGTAATTTTAAGAAAGAAAAAAAAAGGACTCTACTGCTTTTTCTTTGGGGGGGAGGGGTCAGTCATGGGTCTGAACTCTGGGCCTGGGTGCTGTCCTTCTGCTCCTCAGCTCTACCACTTGAGCCACAGCACCACTTCCAACTTTTTCTGCTTATGTGGTGCTGAGGTATCGAACCCAAAGCTTCATGCATGCAAGGCAAGCACTCTACCACTGAGCCACCTTCCCAGCCCACTGCTTCTTAAAGTGTGGTCCCAGACGAAGAGTTGCAGTAGATTCAGTATCACCTAAATGCTTGCTAGTTTCCAAATTCTTAAGTCCCATCCACATTCAATACTGGGGAGGAAGCCCAGCAATCTGTATTTTGACAAGTCCTTCAGGTGATTCTGATGCTCCAAGGGAATTTCCAGGGCCCCTAAACCAGAATCAGAATTAAAATAGCAACATGAACAACACATCTTATTTATAGATTATTGAAGGATCTTATTGATTGAAAAGTATTTAAAATGGCTGACATTTAAATAAAATACATGCAACTAAAACTCAGCGGTGTGTGAAATCCAGTGGCTCAGTGTGTGGAATCATCCTGGCTTCTCAGGAAACCGAGGTTTGAGAATCAAGATTCAGAGCCAACCTGGGCAGACACATCCACCAAGGTGTTATCTCTAAATAGCCAGCAAAATGCTGATGTGAATGCATAGCTCGAGCAGTAGAAAACAAGCTAAGAAGTAGCAAAAGGCTCTGAGTTCAAGTTCTAGTACCAGCATACACATAAACACAAAAATAAATCATTAGTGAAGGCATGGCCAAGTTACTCAGCTTTTTGTTTTATAAGCTTATTTTTAGAGAAGCTCATTTTTCCATTTATAATCTGAATAGACAAATATCTTGGTCAAGTCTAATTTCCTGTAATGTTTGAGCAATTCAAACACTCATAAAATTTTAGCATATTTTTATTTACTAAGGACTATAATCAAGGTGGAAGCTGTTACAATTAGTCCTGGTAATAGAAATGTAAATTAAACTCATTTCATTAATTTTAGCAAAATCCTTTCTTATTTTCTTTTTCATAGTATTTAAGTCTACCTATTATGTTGATAGTGTGCCTTGTAAAATTTATTCTATGCTTTATTAATATAGATGATATAATCATAAATATACCAGGGTGGAACAAAATAGATTTTCAGGAAACTATAGAGGCTGTATTGCTTCTGTAAAATTATTAGAAGGAAATTTTTATTTGACTAATGATGGAATGGAATGTTCATTTTTCTTCCTTTACTCATTTCACTAAAAACAGCTATATACATAAGATTGTAAGCATCTCTGAAGAAACAGTCATCAATGGTTTTCACAAAAACAATGATTTTTAGGTATTATGCAAAATGAAGTTTATGGCACATATTATGTCAATACTTTCTTTGCATGTTGTTTAGGCTTGAGAATAAGAGCAGCTTGATAGAAGATGCTCTGCAGAGCTCTATGCTTGGATTTCACAGGGGTCAGTTACACTATGGGTCAGAAAGCACTAGATAAATATTTTCAGAGTAAGCTGGATTTTCCTGACAGTTTCTTGTCAACAATTACCAACATAAATTCAATTTCCTTATGGGGAAAAAAATGGCCTGGCTTTTGAAGTTAAAAATCAAAGCAGCTCAGAGCATTCCATTCCTCTAGCTTACTCTCTCCACCCTCCTTGACCAGATGTGGAATCAGAATCAGGGCTTGCTCTTAGCTTCCTGCTCCTGGCACCTCAGAGCATCCACCTAGGGAGGAGAGTCCAGCCACGCCCTCCAGACTGGCCAGGCTTCTGGATTCTGTCTCCATGGCAACCACAGTAGAATTTCTACCCCTACCTCATTCCCTCTTGTTTAAAATGTTGCTCCACACAGCTTGGCATGACACTTTCTGCTTGGGAGAAAGTTCTGTTTTTCCCCAAATGAAAACTGAAAACAACTGAATAATATTTCGAGCCTCAGGGAGTCTTCTGATGAGAAAAGTGGTGATCTAGTGCTTCATATGTAAAGCTCCAAATTGGAGGACAGGTGAATACCCTATATAGTGGATCATACAGGCACAAAACTTAACATAGCTAAATATTTTTAAATAACCCTTTATAATAGCATTTTATAATTACAGCGGGACCCTCTGGTGTGTGAATTATGGTGTATTCATGTTTAGTTGCATTGACTGAACTCAGCTTTCAGCCATGTGCCTAGCAACACACTGTGTATGAATTAATGTGCAATAATTCATGGCCTGTTGTGCCTTATTAAATATAGCATTGATTCAATTTTAGAACTGCAACATAATGACTCAAATATTTTTCAGAATGCTAAGTGCCCCATACAATTTTCATTTAAGAGCCTGTTTTCATATTTGCAACCCCCACCTACAACAGCAATATTTTCTTACTGCAGGGCAAAAAGAAATGTAATTTCTCACTAAAAAGTAAAATAAAATGCCAAGAAGAACTATTTCCTGAGTGTTCCTTCTTTCTCTTGATAGACACAAGTCTGGTTTTTTAAAAAGAAAGAAAAAACTGCTTTCAATGGCCAGGCAGTGGGATGGGAAGTAGTTCTTGTTCTTATTAGGGGGGAGGCATTTTAGTAACTTCTGTTTTAAACTTTCAGGTTTTTTTATGTCCTTAATTCTTGTGTGATTCAGTAAAAAAAATGACATATCACATTTAGAAGGGGAAATTTTGTGGTCTAGTTCTGACTATACTAATTATAACTATTTTGCTGTATTTTATTACTATTATTTTATTTAACACATTTATAAAGTAGTGTGGTATTTCAAAACATGTATGCAGTATGTACTGATGAAATCAGAAAGTTTTTCTTGTAAAGTTTAAATAATTTGGGGCTGGGAAGGTTGCTCAGTGGTAGAGTGCTTGCCTTCCATACATGAGTCCCTGGGTTTGATTCCTCAGCACCACATAAAGCAGAAAAGGCCAGCAGTGGCGCTGTGGCTCAAGTGGTAGAACTCTAGCCTTGAGCTGAAGAACTGAGGGACAGCGCCCAGGCCCAGAGTTCAGGCCTCACGACGACAAAAAAGAAAAAAAAGAAAAGTTTAAGCAATTTGCTTCTATAGTCATTTCTGCCTGAGAAACATTCTCTGCAGCTTCAGACAATACTGGACATGACCAGTCACAGTTTTCTAAATGTACTGTTTCATCAGCCTAGATCTCAAGACTGTAATATTTTTCCAATATCTATCTGTCTTTCCATGTCTTCATGTTCAGAATTGCTTTGAACTACATTGGAAGACTTTTGAGTGACACATTGAGCATAAAATCACCTCTGGCACCAGTACTAGTTTAAATTTTTTAATTTTTGGTTCAAGAAAATTTAATTATATTTGTGATATGATAAACATTGAAAACATGTAGGTTGAACTCCCAGTTATGCACAAACTTAATAGAAGAGAATATATCATATTGTAATATGTGTTTGAACCAATATGTGTTTGGTAGATACGTAGATATGGGAAGTAGTATAACTGTGTTTCTTCAGTATAGTTCAGTGGGAACCGTTTTCTCATTACTAGAGCATGGCCTTGGAAAAGTTAGCTTAACTATCAAGGCACATTCTTTATTCGCAAATGGGGGTAATACCATTTTCTATCTCATAAAGTATGAGAGTCCTCTAAGTCACAGAGGACTCAGCCTAACACATAGTAAGCACTCAGAAGTGCAAGCTAATATCAAGGTAGAGGAACTACTGTGGTCCAGATTTCAGAAAAGTTATGAAACATAATGCTAGTTATTCATATCTTTATTCCTATGTTGAAGGTTCACTGCAGGATTTTATTAAATATATGAATGTCCTTCTCATTCTCTTACATTACCACGATGCTTAATATTCACTGTCACATTCTGCCTTATACCAGGCAAGGACTCTATACCTTGATCAAAGGGATCTAGGGGCAGTGCAATAAAGGATTCATTGAAGTCCATTAAAGATGGCTACTGCTACTATCGGTGAGCTATCTGGTGCAAGGTTTTTGGTTGGCAAACTGAAAGCATGGCCCAAGTGGTGGAGTTCAAGTAGTAGAGGGCTTGACGAGTAAACACAAGGTCCTAACTGCATATCTAGTACCACAATTTTTTTTTGTTTTTGGTTCAGACGCTATAGAAAAAGGCATCCATTATTGCTGGTTCATCCTATCAAAGCTTATGCTCCTAGGTAATGTGGTTACTTCTGTTAGCAGAAGCACATGTAAAGTCTGGCTATGAAAATAAGTAGGAAGGAAGTTAAGTGAGCTAGTCCTGCTCTACCGTAAGTGAATAGTGAATGGTGAATGTCTCTTCCTTGAGGCAGACTTTTTAGAATTCCAAGAAGATTCTCCTGCACACGAGAAGACAGGGAGTTAGAATGTCCATGATTCTGAAACACCAATGATATTTTCTCTCTCCAGTGCAAACTAAAAGCCCCATTTAGACTTTCATTTGCAACTAATACCTATTTGAATTCTGGTAACACTTACTTAGCAACCTAGCTCTTCTTCCTGTTTAAAAAAAATAAATCCCTGAGTGGCTTTTTTTGTTGTTGTTTCTTACGTTAGTAGGAGACAGTCATGATTTTGATCTTTAATATGATGATAAAATCTTATTTAGAAACTAAGGTAAATCTCCTCTCTCCACAAGCTGAGAAGAAAAGAAGTAAAGTTCATCAGACCTTTTGGCATCCGAAATGAGGACACAGACCTCGTTTGCAAGAAGTTAGGCAAGAATAGTATATTCACCTCCCAAGAAGCAGTGAGAAAATCGTTGTGTGGGCAGTTGTGGGAGGAAGGATACTGACCGCTAAACAGGGTTGGGGAAGGTCTTTTATTTCATCTTCAGGTGCAACATGGGTTCATTCTCTTCTCTGTCTTATATCAACATGCTAGCTTAATAACTGCATAAAAATAAAACTGCATATTTTTATGTGGACCATGCTGAGAAATATCAGAAAGAAAGCTAGATGGACTAAGCTCTCAGTATTATCCTTGCATCAGAGAAAACCTTACACATGCACCTTGGGAATTCAGCTGTTATTACTCTGCCTCTTTAGAGAATTGCTACCCATTCTTCAAAGCAGGGGAGCCCATATTAGTCAGAGCAGCTGTTAGCATTGCTAAAATGCCCTGACAAGTGTGAATATACTTTACTCCTTCCCCAGCACCACACATATGTGCATGTATACATAGACAAACATACACACGCATATACATGTGCATCTGTATATATACCTCCATAATACACCTCACATACCATTCACTACTTCAAAGATTTCTATTAATTGAAAATATTTTCCAGTTTTCTCTGTTTACAAATCTCACAGATTCCATCAGGCACAGTAGTACCCACCGGAAGTCCCACTACTCAGGAGGCTATGACAAGAGAACACTTAGTTGAGTCTAGAAATTCAAGACCAGCCTGAGTAACACAGGGGAAAACCAATTTAAATAATGTGTGCTATATGAAATATGATATTAGTATATATTATTATGTTATATTTATATCTCTCTATATATTTAGATATAGATATAGATGTTATCAAAATTCTATTGCAATTGTCTACATCTCCTGATATTCAAGTAGCCCTCCAAGTTACTACTATGTTCTGCTGCTTCTTTTGGAGGTTGTCCTAGTAGGTAAACAGAAGCAGTGGAATAAACCCTAGATCTAATTCCTGCTTAATCAGTTTTTTTCCTTTTAAAAATTATTTCCTCTTTTGAAAAAAAAAGTCTGTCTCCTTTGACCCACCCCTTCCCTTGTTTCCTTAATTGTGTAGTATGTTCAGTGAATTATTGATTGCATTTCTCTCCCTTCTCCCTTCATTAGTCTTCTCCCCTCCCCTTGATTGACCCCGCCCTACTCTTGCCTGTTGAATGGGGCCACCATTTCCTGGTGCTGATTTTGTTGGGCTTTAACTTTGCCTTTCTGTGGTGTTACATTATTTGAGTTCTCCCCTAAATCTACTATATTTCACTTAATACATTAGCAACCATTCACATACCACCCAATGTGTTTACTTACAGGTGAATTCTAACTTCTACATATGAGGAAAGCCATGCAACATTTGTTTCTGTGGGTCTGACTTACTTCATTTAATATAATTTTCCCAAGTCTTTCTAAAATTCCATTGTGTGAGCATATATATATATATTATATTCTTGATCCACTCATCCATTGAAGGACATCTGGACTGATTGCATATCTTGGCTGTGGTGAATAGTGCTGCAGAGTTGTTGTGAAACAAGTTTCTTCAAGTTTTCAATGTCACCATTTCCTCACTTGGGAAAGGAATAAAATGCCTATGTTACTAGAATATATATAGCAAATAAATCTATGTCTGCTAAGAAATTAGAAAGTACTTGACATATAGTAACCCCTCAATAAAAGTTCCTAACAACATTCTACTTCCCATAATCTCCAACTTTCACTTAATATGATTGTTACTTAATTTTTATTCATCTTAGTTTTGAACTTCATATTTATTTCCCTTCTGTCATTGATTTCTAACACCCTGACTCAATGCTCAAGATCCTTAAGTTGTATAGATTTTTCATAACTGAATAGAACAGAATTGTTAAATAGGTGAGTCTTCCCTCAAAGCTTAATTTTAGCACACACTATTGAAGTTTTGAGGGCTAACTAGTGTCTGCTATATTATAGGCTCTCAATCTATGTTAAATCAAATAAGTATGCTCTCATTTCTGATTAATCACAAACCGGATAATCTCAGATGGGGGGAGGGGCAGCAGATTTCTTTATCCTCTTCCCAGCTTGTTTCTTCACTATCATTCTCAAAGAATATTTCCAACAGTCGGATGCAAGTGACTTGTCTCTCCAGCTGAGCTCAGGAACAGTCTTATAACATCTTGGGTTACTCAAGGGCTTCATATACTGTGGGGATGAATTCATGAAGCTGCAAACAGAGATGGTATCTCTCCTTAAAAAACTATCTTCCTTGGGACACTACCCATCCACTATTCCTCCTACCTCCAGCCACTGTTTTGCTGTCTGTTTATTAGATCTTCCTCCTCAATTCCAACCCTAAACAATAGTTGTCCACGACTCTGGTCTCTGAAACCCTTCTCCTCATATTCCTGCATACCTCCAGCTGGTCATCTCTCATCCATGTTCCAAAGTCAGCCAACAGCTCCTGGAAAGACTTCTCCCTTGAAGTGTGAACTTGGAAATTCAACCACATTCACATCTTCTCTGTTTAAATACCTAACATTCATTTCAAGTTCAATGCATCCAAATCGAAGTCTTCATCTTCAGCTCAAACCTGCTCCTCTTGAAAACTTCTCTTTATTACAAATGGTAGCTCCATTCTCCCAGTTGCTTGGACCTAGAGCTGAGGCTCCATTCACACAGATCAACATCACTCTAACTTCTCCTTACTGCTTCCTCTTTACCCATCTAGTCTAAGCCACAATCTCACCCATGCTGTTCCAATATCTTCTTGATTCTTCTCTGCTTCCGTCTTTCCTCTTCCTTTACCCTGAAAAGTCCACTCAATGCCACTGCCAGTTTGGTATTAAGTCAGGCTACATTCTGTTAAACTGCTCTCTGCAGCTCACTCCCCCACTCTCCCAGCAGCTCTGATTTACTTTCCAGGCTCACACCAACCTAAAGACCTTTGTACTTGCATAGCTTTCCACTGAAGACCTTCGTTACCTAGATCTCCAGATAACTTGCCTTCATATCCATTAGTCTGTGCTCAAATAATCTCTTCTCAAAAAGGCCTTTCTTGGCTAACACATTTGAAATAGCTACAACCTCTGTGATTCTCCATCTCCTTGTTTTTCCTTGTTTTTCTCTGTAACATTATGGGATCCGATTTTTTTTAATGATTTTCTTACTTTAACTAAACGCTTCAGAAGGGCAGACATTTTGTCTATCTTGTTCACTACAACAGTTGGACCATAGCAGGTATTAAGTATTTGTTGAATGAATGAATGAACAATGAAGTAATTAAATATTCAATGACTATTCACTTTAAGCTGAATTCTGGGGACATATTAAAAAAACCTAACAACATAGGTCCATACCATTGTACCTATATTTACACACATAAACATTAATAGATGTGGTAGGATACATAGGTGTGCGTTTTATGTGTTCATCTGGTTGGGCTGTGATGCCCAGATATTTGATTAAACATTATTCTGGATGTTTCTCTGCTTAAAATGAAGCAGATTGGTTTTCATAATGCAGTAGGCCTCATCTAATCATTTGACAATCTTACTAGAATAAAGATGGACTTCCCTCATGCAAAGGGGATTCTGCCAGTAGCTGGGATTTGGGCTTGATTCGCACGCTCTTCCCTGGGTCTCTAGCCTGCCAACCCATCCTGCAGGTTTTGGACATTCTAATCTTTACAATCACATAAACCAATCACTTAAATTCTCTCTCTCCCTCTCTCTCTCTTTCTCTCACTCTCTTTCTGGCTGGGGAGATGGAGGGTGACAGGCATACATATATCAGAAGTCTTCCTTAGTTTGGAAAGTGAGTGAAAGCTCCAAGGAGTTAATGTAGCTCTCTAATATTTTAAGACAAGGGTAGATGTCAGACAGGACCAAAGTGAAGAAAGAAACAACTATTCCAAGCAAGATACAGTCCTGTCAGTTTCTCCATTGCTAAAGAATTTCAGCAGTCAAACAAGTTCCACGTGTGCCCATAGATAGGTTCTCACATGAGAGGTGCAACCTAGATGTTAGATTTGGCAGGCCTTTTACTAGGAAAGTCAGGCACACTGTCACAACCCCAGAGGTCGCAGTCAGCCTGATCCAAAGAAAAACACGATGCATATTCATTCCTCCTGCTGGCAAGGTTCATGCCCTCCCTCTCCACACAGAGATATAATCAGTGAAGTCTGACACGACTCCAGGCTGCAGACACCCCAGCAAACAGCAAAGTCCTAGGGAGGCGAGACCTAATTCAGCTTTGGAGTAGTCCAGCCAGCAGTCACTCCACTCGGAAACCTGTCAGACTGCAAGGCTGCTCAAGGCTGTTGTTTTGACATTAGCTTGACACATTCACATGTCACCCTCATTGTGTAAACTCCTACTCAGTGTTTTGTAATAACAGCAAAGGCATCAATATTTAAAAACAATCGAATGTATGTTTGGTTTTAAGTAGGCAGTTGAGCCGCAGTCACTTACAGAAAGTCTTCTTTGTATGTTTACCCATGATATGTATAAATTAACTTCTTGTATTGGAAATCTCTCATCAGCACTAATCGCCATGAAGAGACAGTAATATGGATCCACTGTTCTACATTTGTCTTTAAAATACTGTAGTTTGCCAGGCGGCAGTGGCTCATGCCTGTAATCCTAGCTACTGAGGAGGCTGAGATCTGAGGATTGCAGTGTAAAGCCAGCCTGAGCAGGGAAGTACATGTGATTCGTATCTCCAAATAACCCCTAAGTGGAAGTGAAATTATGGCTCAAATGGTAATGTACCAGCCTTGAGTGAAAAAGAGAAGCCATAGTGTCCCAGTCCTGAGCTCAAATCCCAGTACCAACTAAAAAAAATTGTAATCTGGATTGCTTCCCCACTTCCTGTTCTGCTTTCATCATCAAGTGTGTGTGTGTGTGTGTGTGTGTGTGTGAAAGAGAGACAGACAGACAGACAGACAGACAGACAGACAGAGAGAGTACTGGCACTTGAACTCAGGCCCTCGAGCTCTCCCTTAGCTTTTTCACTCAAGACTAGTAGTGTTCTACCACTTGAGCTACAACTCTACATCCAGCTTTTGTGTGGTTAATTGTAGATGAAGATTCTCACAGACTTTTTAAATCTTCATCCTGAACCAATTGGAACAGCTGAACCAATTGGAGCAGCTAGGTTAACAGGTGTGAGCTACCTGGTTCATCATCACTATACAGATGACAGATTTCTGTAAATATATGTCAGAAAACAAGTACCATTAAAACTACACAGACTTCCATGGGGCAACTCTGAATCTACTCATTTTATTTCTCTCTTCTCTTGGTAAATGTAGATAAGAGCTAATAACAAGTGTCTATGGAGATGCTTGACAGACTACCCATGTCCTACTACCACAAATTTCTTGGGGCCCTTCCTTCTTATTACAAAAATATATTTACTTTGACCAAGATATTCATGAATGAGCATTTGACATGATATAATGTGACACCAATGATCCATATCTACCATTTGTTGACTAGTCAGTCTTTACTGACCTGCAATAGCACCTCTGTCATAATCATGTTCCCATAAGTGGGTATGTTCTTGATGTTCTTCTTTAATTCAAATAGATTTATCTACCTCTTTATTAATACTATATTGCCTTTATCATATATCTTGATATTTTTAAAAAAGAAAAAGCACTTTGATGAATGAAGACTTGTCTAGAAGTTGTCACAGAGGCTGAATTAGCCCACCCAGTTCACTAATTTGTAGTAAACCAGTTTAGACCAATATTCTTTCTGTGGTGTCAAGGGTAGAACCTTCCATGAAACAGAAAGAAAGTTGGATAAACAACTTTCTTTTGCTGGTTGGTTAAAAGCAATATTTCTTAACTAGAATCTACCTGATGAATATGCATGCCCTAACTGGGTATGGCAGCTCACACCTGTAATTCTAGCTACTTAGAAAGCTAAGAATTGAGTATTTTTTTGCCAGTCCAAGCAGAAAAGTCTGAGACTGCAGCTCCAAAATTACCAACAAAAAGTAGAGCTGGAGGCCTGACCCAAATAATAGAGCACCAATAGCAAGCAAGAAAGCTGAACAAGAACTCAAAACTCTGAGTTCAAGGCCCAATACTTGCACCAATAAAAGAAAAAAAATGAACAGGTTTATCCTGCCATTCATACTAAAACTGGCCAGAGTCCATGAAAACTTCTCTAGAAAAGTATTCAGAGGTATGCCAAGACTTTTCTGATATTCTCAACTTTCTTAGATCCCAGAAACTTTTTTGAATCCTGCATTCCTAAGATTTGGCATTTCTCAAAAATTGACTAAAGACAGAACAGGCATCTGTGAATTATATTTAGCATTTTGAAAGCCTAATTGAAAACATACATCTAACTAAAATAAACATAAATATGCATGCTAGTTTTTTTTTCATTTTTCTTTGCTTAATTTTATGGCATTATATACAACCAATAATACTGTTTAGCATATGTCAATCAAAAACTGATTGACAGTTCTCTCTCATTTATCTTAGTAAACAAGGAAAACAAAGCAATTACTACTTGATAGATGTGGTTTGGTAAATGAAATTAAGTGCGAGGTCCCAGAGGGAGACAACTAATTGTAAAGACAATGTGAAGACAAGGTAGGCCTTTGCCCTCCCTACAGAAGGTCTCCACTGGTCCAATGACCTCCCTTCGTTCACTGGGACACAGAGCACAGAGGCAGGCCAAGTGAGCCTAAGTAAGGCCAATGTTGTGTTAAACATGTTCTTCTGAGTCCCCACTTCCTCACCTGCTCCCTCACTCCACACCACCAAACAAGGCTGGAGCAGAAGTCAGCTGGAAATCACAGTCAGAGAACAGCCATGGTATATTCCCTTCACAGTCAAAACACGGGAATTTTCTACTGTCCTTTGTTGAAATATAACTTCACACACCACAAAAGATGTTAAGCCACAGACATGCCAAGTAGAAATGTATGACTTTTCTTTAAGAGGACGCTACACATAATCAGCAAATGAGTAGTAATTGTTCTCTGACTAGTGCTTTCCATCTCAGTTTTTCAAAGGCCATCTTAATCCAGACTTATTGTTCAAAATGCCATTGGAAGCAGAACACACACAGTGCCTGCCTCACATGAAAATACTTGAACTACTAATTTTCCTTTCAGCATTTGGCTGACTTTAGCTACTGTTACCCACCTCATTCCTGGCTTGGCGGCTTATATTTGCTCCTAGTCAGAGCTAGCAAAGACATCTAAGAGTATGAGATGCATTGTGAAGTCACCCAATTTGGTTTAAATGTTGTCGCTATTTTGCACACTCACCTCAATCTTCCCTATCCCAGAGAAGAGGATATGGTATATGTCTTCTAGTTTTCCTCCTACCCTTTTTTAGATCTAGAAAAATATTGAGGGAACTCATTCATGTGAAGGCATAAATTATGGGTATGTCTTGATGGGTTTCCATTCTAGCAGCACACTTTACTGGACTGAATGATTATCTGGGCTTTGACCAGGTTACTTTCATGAGTAATGTTCATGAGAGTTTTGTAGATGGTACTTGGGGAGGAGTCCTGGGAGATGGATGTAAGCATCCATCACCCTAACCTCACCTGACTACCTGCCACGTGCACACAGAGCCTGAAGGGCTGGTTTTTAGGTCCCTATAAGAGAGAGGTTTATGTAAGAAAGAAGAGGTCTGTGTTTGTGATAGGCATCTCCTCCTCAGCCTAGCCTGAAAGGTCAATTGGGACAACCCCCAGGGAAAGGGAACTGTACTGTCTGAGAAGGGTTATCAGGACCTGACAAGCCTTTGATAAGGAGAGCAAAACAACAGGTGTAGTTTATTTCTGGGCATAAATGAGACTTGTGGTACAAGGACTTCAGAAAAAAACTAGAGAAGAGTTGGAGGGTGGGAAATGGGTAGTGTGAGGATCAAGGTCAGCTAAACTTAATTTAAAATTAATTGAAAATAAAAACTGAGGCTGTAGCTCAGTGGTTGAGCATTTTCCTAACATGGATAGCTCTGAGTTCCATCACCAATACCACAAAATATATAGACATGCATATATACACATACACACATATATACATACATATACATATATACATATATATCATAAAAAGTTATACTCAATGAGATTACCCCCATGAGTTGATAACTTAAGAGAAAAATTTGGAAGCTACTTTGTCCTACCTAACAGCCTAAATTTATCCCATGCCTTTTTAGGAAAGCCCCCTTCACTAATTTTACTTTCTAACTAATAGATATTATTTGATTAGTGGCATCATCGTTATTAATGCTGGCACGTAGAGTTGCATCTTATTTTGTAGTATTTTCTTTCTATTTTTCATTTACTAAATGGTATGGCAGTAAGTTCCTCCGAAATTGGCATATCACTTTCATTCTGCAGCAATTTAGTTGCCTGGTAGCAAAGCTTGAATTTAAATAATATAACTATGACTGTACATTGGCCCTACCCATTAATGCCAAATGAATGCACTGCTATATCAGTAAATAGCAAATTCATTATGGAGTGTTAGTCAAGCTCTTAGAAATGAGCCACTTGAGATAGATCATTCCTCAATCTCTGTGCCTGCCTTTACGTGTCTCCACCTAGGAAGGTGATGCTTTGAAATCGTGTTAAGAATTTTAATCACGGATATTCTGTGCTCATTGTATAGACAGGAAAAAAAAAGGGGGGGAGGGCTCCTGCTTCCCTAGACTCATGTTCAACCCCTGCCGTTTTCCTCACCTTGGATGATGTATTCAGGATTTTGATTCATTTGTCCGTATTATAACCATCTCTTTCACAGCTGGGGTGAAGGGAAGGGAGAGAGGGTGTTAGATAGCTACAGGACAAGTCATAATTTAAGGGTCAGAAACCTTTTAAAAGTGGTGTGGAGTTCTTTTCCTCTGCTGGGTCTGAGAAAGGTTATGCTGCTGCTACTGGCTCTAAGTCCTTTATGCCAAGGAAATCTGGCAGGTCCTGGCTAGGCTTCACTAAAGCTGAGCTGTTCACTCTGGCCTTACAGCTATCGTCAGTCATTTAAAACCTGTTGAACACTAATGAGGATTATTTCATTTAATCCTTTTAGCAGTAGTACTAAGGAAAAACAGGCACTATGATTAGCCCTTACTTTACACAGGAGAAAATGGGGGGTTGGAGAGTTTAAATAGCCACATCTGTGGTCCCACTGGCAATAAGTAGATGTGTAACCTGGAGCCTGGGTGCCTCAAATGTGAGGATTTAACACTGTAGTACTTTAGCTGCCCAGAAGCTCCCATGAGAAGACTTAAATCTAGGATCCTCCAGTCAGTCTGAACCCTCGTGCTGATACCTTGTGTTGTAAATACAATCTTTCACCCACCTGAAGCCCAGATGCATTTTTTAGAGTAGCAGTATCAGGATTTGTGCCTGGCCTATGGACTGACTCTGAAAACTTATACTTGAAGCCAGTGTCTCCATAACCTACCCGTTATGTCTCTCCTGAGAAGTTGCTTCAATGTTTCCTTCCTTCTCTTCCTTGTGTTCTTTATTTTAAAAAAAACCTACATGTTGCTCCAGATGTACAAAGTACAGATTTATTGGTTAAACTGAATTTTGTAGAAATTGATTTTTTTTAAATTATATTAAGTGAAGTAAGCCAGGCCCAAAGAAACATAGGTCCCATGGTTTCCCTTATTTGCAATATCTAGTATATGTACGAGTCAAGCG
>NW_012267384.1:3093382-3131393 GCF_000151885.1 Dipodomys ordii | reverse complement strand
GCATTATCCTGCCCATGCAATTGTAACCCCTCTGTACAGTATGTTCACAAATAAAATAAAATTAAATTAAAAAAAAAGAAATTGATTTTTTTCTATTTTAGAAAAGTAGCATTATATGACAGACTAACATTTTTTAAAATATGAACCTTTAATATAGACAGTTTGAGAAACATTGGGATTTACAGCTGTGAGCCACAATGTTTAACTAGAGAAGTTGAGTCATTTGACCAAAAACAAACAGTTTAAGGAAGCAGGGAATCAAACTTACCTTCCCCTTAACTGAGGGAGTTGGAATTATTATTACTGTGAGTTTCTATTTTCTGTTGCCTCCTTAAGGATGTATAATATAAATTTTATCTATCTTTCAGTATGTCTGAGGATCATGCCTAGCTACTCAGAAGACTGAGATCTGAGGATCAAGGGTCAAGGCTAGCACGGATAGAAAAGTCTATAAGGCTCTTATCTTCCATTAACCAGCAAAAGGCTGGAAGTAAAGACATGACTGAAATGGTAGAATGTCAGCTATGAGCAAAAACAAAAACAAAACAAAGAGATAGAGACCCTGAGTTCAAGCCCTAGTAGTGGTGTGTGCATGTACATACATTTGCTCAAATCTAAGGAAATTCTCCAAATACTGATATTTATTTGAAAATAGCAGAGTTTTGTAATGGGAACATATGTGCTGTAGTAAACTATGGAAATATTCAAGGAGCTTGAAGCAAGGAAAAAGTTTTAAATACAAAAGAAAATGAAGAAGATTACATCACATATTTTCAATGATCATCTTTGGCCACATGAGTGATGTTAGTCTGAGGTTGGCAGGCACTGGGCAGATGTCTGAGGAAGCTCTTTGTGTGTGAGATTATAGTGGCCTCTGGGAAAGCATTTCTTCCACAACGTGTAGGTTTTCATTCAGTTGCTTCCCATGCAGGGCCACGGTTGAGGAACCAGCACTCCTTGTCATTATTTATGTTCAACTGTTCCTCCAGACTCTTTCCCACACTCCCCATCTGCCTCTCCTTCTATCAGTAAGGGTTCATAAGTCAAGTGAGTCAGTTTGGAGCATCACTGCCTGGCACTTTCCACCTTGGGGCCTAGGGTCATTATGTATCACTTTCACTCTTATTCTTTGAATGGTATGATTCTGGCAGTTGGGTCTAAATCCCAGATGTCACTTAGAAGACATCCCTGTTGAGGCTGCACCAACAATTTTTCAGAGCATGAGACAAAGACCAGACTAAGATGACATTTTCTTGTCCATTTCCTGACCAGGGGCAATTTTTACTGAGGACAAAACAACCTTTTCTAAATGGAAAGAAGGCAGAACAGAGAGTGTATGTTCCATTTTAGAGCATTCAGGAAAGCAAGAGTTAGTTAGGAGGGGAAAATAATGGCCTCTCTCTTCCTTCTTTAACCAGAAGAAACTTGATTTCATCTGTTCCTCATTTTAGACTTCTCTGTAAAATTCAATTTGGGGGAAAGATTCCACTTTTTTAAAGTACTTGTTTAACCACAGTTTTATTCCTAAACATTTTGGTTTGAAATCAGCAAGTTATAAGCCTATTTTAGAATTGAACTGGATTTTAATTTTTTTTTATTTTTGTAACTCTAAACTTTTATTTCAGAAATATTTGGCTGTAGAAATGAGTCAGACATCTCATTTTAACTAAGACACTTTTGCCAAACAAAATGAGAAGAAAATATGAAAATTTTCTCCTCCAAAAAGAGAAATGCTGCTACAATGTCTGATTTGTTTTAGTTAGACAATTTTCTTGCAGACCCATGGGGAGAAATTTAATTCAGGAAATGAGAAAAGCACACACTGTCTCTGTTAAAACTTTTGTTATTGTTGTTGTTGTAGTTTTGCATCTAAAATTACATTTAAATATTTAACAACTGAAACTATTCCCTAAAGATGTTTGTCTATAGAAAAAGGAAAATGTCTAACCATGGAAGTGAGGTTCTCTTGGGCTGTACAGTTAACCAAGGCCTTATTTTGAGAACATTAGGAATCCTATAAAATCCATTGGAGGACAAACTTACCAACAGTCGTTTGTACAACTACTTATATAGTATTTTTTTTTAAATTTAAAAACCTACTTACAATATTCTATATTTGAATCCTAGGAACCAATAACTCTCCTGATGTTGTGTGCTATTTTTTAATAAAGTACAGTTTTTAAAAATAATCACCTTAGAATCACTTTGTAAGCACATAAGAAAAATTGTTTCCTTAAATTCACTTAAAAACAATATAACATTCCAGATGACTTTTGGAATTGTCCACAAATAAAAGTTATTATCTAAAGATAAAGATTTGACATCCTGAAAATTTTCACAAGCATGTTAAGTCAACCTCAAGAAATTTTTTAAATAATTATAGCATCATTGGATTAAGTTTATAGTATTTTAAGGTGCCTATCATGAAGAAGCAAACTCATTTATTTATTTGTTACATATTTATTTATTATTTATCTCTGTATGTCTTCTAAAAACTCGAGTATCCCAAGGCTCATGAATATCTTTCAGTCTTAATGACTAGCCCACACTGTCTCTATCCCAAGATATATTTTCTATGCTTACCTTCATGTAATGACTCACTAAAGAAAGTGAGACCTTGTTACAGGAAAGAATCATTAAACTAAGGACAATTAAGCTAAGAGAAGGACTCTGTTCTTTGGGAAAACACCCACACTTTTCTCCGTGACAACTCAGAACCTTGTTTTTCATTTTGTCTTAGATGAAAAGTCTAACCCAATCAATTGCACCCATTTTCTGGGGTGGGGTGGGGGAAGAATGACATCACTTTCCATATTTGCTTCCATTCTATAGAAACTTTCTCAATGATGCATAGAAACCCCATGGACCTGTAGCCATTGAACATTTTGATGAAAATTAGTATAATTTTGAAATTCCAAATGAGTTATAGGATATCACTTTTGAGTTACTAAGTCGGAGAGAGATTGGCATTTAAACAGATGTCAGCAGTGTTTTGGGAAATGTAAATTGAGGTACAGATGGTGACTGCTAGGGAGTTAAGAGCATCTGTGTTCTATGAAAAAAACTATATTTGTGAAAATTTTTTTAAAATAATAACTCAAATTCCCAATTTGATTTTGAGAGAAGGCAAGAAAATATCCTCGTTGGATGGCACTGTTTGATAAGTTTCTTATCAAATAAAAAATGAGTTACATTTCCAGTTCTTGTCTCTAAATTAGATTCAAGATGTAGAGTTATACTCTGTATCTTAAATAAGCCAAAATTAGGGGGGAAAGTACCCCAAAAGAACAACTACTTCATCTTGGAAAAGTGTTCTGATTCCTTGGTTTCAGCCAATGTTGTACCACAGTATATGCTCTACAGAAAGTACCAATGTACCAAATGATGGTTAATCACAGGGGCTCTGGTGACAGAGAGCCTGAGTCAAATTCCAATTATTAGCTCTTGTTTTGATTTGGATTTTCTTTTAATTTGCTTTGTCTTGCTTCGTTTTGTGTTGTTGATGATGATGATATCTTCAAGTGGTTGTACAGAGATGAATTCAATTCAACACGTCAGTTTTGAGTACACTGCATTTCAATTCAACATGTTAGTTTTGAGTATACTGCATCTTGATCAATGTCACCCTTTTCATCATTCTTACCAATCCTGCTTTTTTTTTTTTGAGACCAATCTAGCCTTAGCCTCTCAAGGGTTGGGATTTACATGTGTGGATTACCATACCTGGCTTTAATATTAGCTATTAATATTATAAGATTTCTTCCTAATCCTGGAACTCTAGAAAGAGCAGGGTATTGTATACCTCTTCCTCTTTCTCTGTCTCTCTATCTCTGTCTCTGTCTCTGTCTCTCTCTGTCTCTCTCTCTCTCTGGCTCCATATTACAGCCCAGTTTTGACCTTGGTAGACAGACATCTCAAGAACTGATAATAGTTTGTACAGATCATCAGTGCTCTAACAAAGAATCTCTTTCCTTTCTAACAGAAATGCAGCTATTCTTAATCAGTCACCCAAATATAAAGTTTTTGGCTGTTTACTCCTTATAGTGATAAAAGACATATACATAAAATTTATCATCTTAAGCACCTTGAACACTTGCAGTTCTAAGGTTGATCCCTTTTGAAAGATATAGAAACTTACATAATTCAAAAACTTACATTCCCATGAATGCACTTAGTGACTTAGGAGATGGATTATATTAAGGCTTTTTCACTGAAGAGCTAACTTGTAGCCATTAGAACACTAGTAACCACCATCTCTCTGTTCTGTGTATTTGTTTGTTTGCTTGCCTTGAAGGATTCTTATGTTCAGCTACTCATATTAATCCATTTTTTCAATAAAATTTCCCCTTCAGGGAAAAATCAAGAAACCAAAAGGTTAATCAATTCAGTCACATGAGGGAACCATGGAGGCACCACATAAAAATTTAGACTCTCAGGTTACAGTTTAATGTGCTCTACACCCGCCTTGATTGGAATGAGTTTATGCATTAGATCCCATACACAAATGGATGCATTTAGCTGCGTTCACAGCACATCCGCAAACTCATTTACCAGATCCATAAGCACTTGTAAACATTGCTAATGGAGTTTGCTAAATGAATATTATAAACGTAATCCAAATGAGCTCTCCATGGAAATTGCAAATCATATGAAAAATATAGTGCATTTGGTTATAGCACATTTCAGGAACGGTATATTTTAGTTAATTGTGTTAGTACATTATACATGGCTAAATGTCAGTACTAGATCTTGACAAGAATTTGCTCTTCCTGCTTGCTTAACACCATTCAACTGTGGATGTTGAGTATCATACAATCTATCAATCAAATGTCTTCATTACTAAAGCAGGCCTTTCTAGTTCACAGGGTTTCTATGGGAAGAAGCTAAGGCTCTTGAGGAGCTTAGTAAACTCCTTTCATCTATTACAGTAACAATAGGATTCTGAACCAACTTCCAAAATGGTGCTCTAGAGGCCCAAAGTAATTTTCCATAACTTTCAAGAGTGACTCACACTGGGGTTTGACTCAATGTTTTTAAATTAATACAAAACTATGGAAGCAATTTTAAATGTATGGTGGCCTTTCTTTTTCTTCAGATCCTGTCATATTTGTATATATATAATTCAAATGAAAATTCCATACTAAAATCACCTCTTGCCCAACACAGAAGCAAAGCATAAACTAGATCTTCAAAAAGTTATCTTCTCCTGGTGATGGATTGGTTTCAGATATTGGTCAACTAAAATTGCTGATACTTACAGGAACACAGTCTTTCCGTTTCACAAAATGAGAGAACAAATGGACAATTGCCAAACTATATAAAACAATGGATCTCAGAGCCACAACCAGCAACAAGCCACCCAAACACTAACCCATTGTCAAGAGCAAGTTTTCTTTTTCTTTTTAAAATATTTTTTAATATTATTGTAAAGATTCTGTGCAGGGGGGAGCTACAGTTACATGAGTAAGATAAATACCCAGTTTTCTTTAAGTAAGAGTTTAGAAACCACACACCTATTTCTAGGATCAATAGGTAGATTAAATAATGACCCTTGGAATTGTCAGCCCAAAAGAACTGGAACTTAACAATTGACATCTCAGTTGCTTCAAACTTAGAACTAAGTGAAAAAAGCTAAACATGAATGCCTAACCAATCATGTGAATGTTTCCATTCCAGTTAGATTACCCACAGCCTTCACCTCCCAATCAAGTCACACCTGGAGCCTTTCCTTATTTTTTCTTAACCTACTACAGAATTCCACACCTCTGCCTGTCTTGAATTTCAGCCAAAACACAAGTAGTAGTGGCGAACTCTATAACTCGAGAAAGCTCTACAAAAATGGTCTTTGCTTGTTCCTATTTAGTTGGTCTATATTTATTTCGTCAAGATTAACCCAGATGATTTTTCAGAAACAGAAGAAATTCATTGTATCTGGTTTACAGAAAGGCCAGTTGGTGGGTCTGGGAAGGTGGCTCAGTGGTGAGCGCTTGCCTTGCATGCATAAGACCCTGGGTTCGATTCCTCAGCACCACATAAGCAAAAAGAAAAAAGCCGGAAGTGGCGCTGTGGCTCAAGTGGTAGAGTGCTAGCCTTGAGCTGAAGAGCTGAGGGACAGCGCCCAGACTGAGTTCAGGCCCCATGACCGGATCCTCCCCCCCGCAAAAAAAAGAAAAGAAAAGCCAGTTGGTGTTTATATCCTAAAATAAACTATCTCCAAGGTGTCACTTGTTTATATAAACAGACTTCCTGGGAAAAGAAAATATTGGCCACACTATTATGGACCATCATGAAACTGATTGCCCAATAATTTTACCTTTTATGAGTCAATACTTGTAGAAACGTAGCCCAATGTGATTATTGCCCTCACTACCAAGTACAGATGTTGGCTTGCCTTACAATAGAGTTTTGTTCAATAAACCTATCATAAGTTAAAATTACTACAAAGTTGAAAATATATTGAATATATTTAAAAGTATATTTAATATATCCCATCTACCAGTATGCTACACAGTATGCTATAGAGTATCAGGTGTTCTCAAAGCTGCCTGGTGAAGGGATCCTTCACATCTATCCCAGGGGACCATGCAGAAGCAGGAAGGCACAGGAGAAAGATTATTACAAGGTTTATTAGAGGAGTCATATTTCCCCCAGGAGGGAGCATATGGCACCTGTCCCTAGCCAGGTAGCAGGAGGGTCTGGGGGTAGGAAGTGAGGTAGATGGGAGTTCAGATGGGTCTGGGTGGAGAGAGGGAGGGGCCAGCTCTATGGCAGGAACTACAGGGCTGGGAGGAGCTCAGGTCTGAGTGAAGCTAAGGACCAAAGGTGGTAATGCTTACGCCTGAAAGCTGAGATTCACCTGTAGTCCAGCATTTTCACACAGCATTGTACTGTTGTGTCTAGCAACTGAGGAAGTTAAGATCTAAGGAGGGAAATTCGAAGTCAGTATGGACAGGAAAGTCTATGTGCCACTTATCTCCAATCAGCCAGAAATAAAAACTGAAGTAGAGCTGTGGCTCAAGTGGTAGCCTTGAACAAAAAAACTAAGAGATAGCATCAAGGCCCAGTGTTCCTCTCTCTCACTCTCTTTCTCTCTCTCTCTCACACACACACAAGCACACCTATGCATATGCATATGCACATACAAATTACAAAATGAACCATCATATATCAAAGACTGTCAGTACCAGATTCAATTTTTTAATGACTTGGTTTTTGTTTGTTTGTTTTTGGTGTTTTGTTGTTGTTTTTAGCAAATGGATCTTGCTGAGTTTGATCTCCAGCTCCTGGACTCAAGAATTCCTCCACTTCACCCTCCAAGTAGCTAAAATCTTCAGACATAGATTATAGAACAAGACTATAAACATTGTTTTATTTCCTCTTGAATGCTATTTCTCAGTTCTTCCTTCAAAGGAAATTGTTAAGAATCAAGAGCTGGGTGTGTGTATATATCAAAACAATCATGAAAATAGAACCCTTTCTACTATATCCCAGTACCCAGGCAACAAAAGAACAGAATCTCTAGGTCTGAATCTTTCCTTTCTTAGTCTCCTAGTATTGCTTCATTGTTACCCAGTTTTTATTCTTTTTTAATTTGGATGGAGTTCTCAGGCTAACTAAAGACTAAATAAACAAATACTATAGTCAGTAAATTAGTATGCTTACTGAAAATTAGTATACTTAGCAAAAATGCTCAAGTTTTAGGAAATTAGGTCAAATTTCATGCATTTTATTATACTAAAGAAAACTTGTCACTTTTCCTTTTTCTTATTTAGACTTATTTCTTCTGATTGTGAAAGTGTTTTAAGAAATCACAGTGGCCTGAAATTATCATTATAAATAATAATTATCATCTTACAGGTGATGTAGAAATAAGTATTTATTTGGTCTAGATAAAGGGTTGTATTTTGTGATTTTATTTTTCAGATATCACCAAATTCTACTTTCAACAGGACCCAAGACAGACACTATTTGGGATAAAAAGTCTTGATTATCCAAGTCTAGAGAGTACAGTACAAAATGTGAGTGCTTATTTTCTCCTTAATGGGCATACCTTGGATGCTATTGAGAGTCAGAAATGTCTGTCTCTTTTACATCACTATGGGATTTTTTTTTGCAACAGACAATCTTTAAATAAGACATAAAATATTCTCATAATGAAGCTTATCCTATACTTCCAATTAGTTGAGCTGGTTTTTGCTGCATTTTTCTGTTTCTCCCATTCCATTTAAATGATGAGGTGACAAAAACTCAACATAATATTCTAGACAAGGATATGCTGTCGATTTATATAATGGCACCTTAATATTTTCCACATTATTCTCACTCTTTTTCCAGTGACTTATTTTTAGCCCCATTGCACATTGAGCAAAGCTCATGATCTTTTTCTTGGAAGGTTAGGGCTAATTCAATACCCATCACAGTGTGTGATTAGCTTAAATTGTTCTTTCAGATGTGGATCACCTCACACTTGCCTGCTTCAAATTTCATCTTCATCATACCATCCAATTATCTAGTTTTGTTAAGTCTTGCTGGAGTCCCTTGTGGTTCTTATTGGGCTGAAATTTTAGGGTCATTAAATAATATCGCTCTTTTATTCACCTCATCTTATAAATGGATAATAAATATATCCAACAATGAAGATCTTTTCTGGTACAGATCTCCAGGGCATTCTATTAACCTCATTCTGCATCCACAACTAGACCCAATTCTTGTTCTCTCAGGGCTCTTTCCTTGTCTTTTTTAGTCCTTGATCTGGCTTTTGCTTCAGAGGCTACAATGCTAATATCGTTATCAGTTGTTTGAAAGACAAAATGCTTGTGTAAGTTTAAAACAAAAAAAATGTGGTATATATACACAATGGAATTCTATGCCTCCATTAGAAAGAATGACACCACCCCATTTGTTAGGAAATGGAAAGTCTTGGAAAAAATTATATTAAGTGGGCTGGGAAGGTGGCTCAGTGGTAGAGCGCTTGCCTTGCATTCACGAGGCCCTGGGTTCTATTCCTCAGCACCACATAAGCAAAATGAAAAAAGCCGGAAGTGGCGCTGTGGCTCAAGTGGTAGAGCGCTAGCCTTAAGCTGAAGAGCTGAGGGACAGCGCGCAGGCCCAGAGTTCAGGCCCCACAACCGGACCCCCCCCAAAAAAATTATATTAAGTGAAGTAAGCCAGGCCCAAAGAAACATAGGTCCCATGGTTTCTCTTATTTGCAATAACTAGTATATGTCTAGGACAAGCAGAAAAGCTCAAAAACTATGCACATACAACCATATAAGATGATGCTAAGTGAAATGAACCCCAAGATAGGGACACAAGTGGTTTTATCCTTCTTGCTGTTGTTTTTAATGTATCTATAAAGTACTGTGTGATGTTTTTTGTTTCTTTTGTATGTTCTTCCGCCATATTATATCCTCTGTTTTCACTGTATTTGATTATGGTGCCCTGCATCTTGATTATACATTTTTCTATTTGGGGAATGGAAAGGAAATAACAAAATGCTTCAATAAGGATACAGGCTGACCCATTGTAACAATGAGATGTACAAGACACTATGTTGAAAACGAACTTTACAACTTCAGGGGGGAGGGGGAGGGAGAAGAGGAGTGGGGAGTAGCTGAGGATGTGGGGAGGGAAGGGATGGTAGGGGAAAAACAAAGGGGGAGGTAACAATGATCAATAGGAAATGTACTCATCACCTTATTCATGTAACTGTAACCCCTCTGTACAGTATCTTTACAATAAAAAAAAACACCTCACTAGATCTTCTGGTAGCGTTCCAATGATCAAAACCTAAGTAACAACCAGAATATGCAATACTGTAGGCCTGAGTTATGCTAATGAGCCATTTTGTATTCCGTTCCCCTTTTTTTCCTTCCTTCCACTCTGATTTCTTTTTCTTCTTCTCCCTCTCTTCCTCCTTCCTTCCTTCCTTCCTCCTTTCCTCTTCTCCCTTCTCTGCCTTTCTTCCCTCCCTGCCTCCCACCTTTTCTTTCCTCCTTCATTCATTCCTTCCCTCCATTACCAAAATCCAAGATTTATTTCCTTTTATTTATGAGCCCACTGGGCTCCTATTGTTATAGTTTTATGACCTTTGAACCTACTACCCATCTACTTGTCTTTTGTATGTTTAGAATGGTAAATGGATTTGTGTTTGGTTGGATTTATTATACCAGGAATTAAACCTAAGACCTTGTCCATGCAAGGCAAGCATCTTTCCACTGAACTATATCCTCAGCCCTAGTAACTAGGTTTAGCTTGAAACTCTCATGATTTTGTAGTGATTGTGATTTAAAGTACATTATTCATCTTCCTTGATGGAAAGCATATGTTCTAAAAAAATAAAAATAAAGAAAAGAATATAGTTTAAGTGTCATATTGAGAAATGTTTTTACATTATTGAATGATTCAATATGAGAAGTCATTCAAAAATTCATTGTTTTGAACTTTGGCCAAACAATGGAATAAAAACACATCTTAATGAGCTGACTATATGTCACTCTTGTGGCATAGTTTGAACACATAGAACAGGACCAAGGGCATCGCTCTGTGGAGTAATGTGTTTGATTCTCTGTAACCATAATCTCTTAATTTAATTTCAATTTGCACCATAACCTTGTCATGCTAACTACTCAGAATTTCACATTATACCCATATCCTGAATATTACTGGATAAATTCCAACATGCCATCTCAGAACTCTAATGTGAGTGGTGACTCATTTAATCCTACAATTTATAGTTTGAAAATACAAAAATAGTAATGGGTTTCATTTTTTTTCCAAATTCTCATGTCAATTAGAAAAACCAAGCCGAGGAAGAAACTATCCAGACAGGACATCCAATATGGATGTCAAAATTTGGACATCAAATTATGGATTATGCTCAGGAGATCCTGAAATGACTCATGATCAACCATTTAATACCACAAACTCTCTTTACCAAGAAGTGTCTGATTAGTCTTTCTATTCTATTATCCTGTGAAACAAGATTACATTAAATAATGCAGACAAATGCAGATGAAATCATGATGCTTCGTTGGGAAAAGGTATACTTCATAGTTCTCAATCTGCTTCCAAGCTTAAACTTGAAAGTTGAATTATGTACAAACATAATTTAGATTCAGGCTAATGCTTGCTTATTCCCTTGAGCTTGACATGTTATAAAATCTTCTAGTCTATTTATGAATGGTTTTGGAGAAGTGACGAGCTATTAAGATTTCCTTTATATCCCTAAGCCAAGTGATTTGGGGTTGTATACAGTGGGGGAGAATCAAATCATGACAGACCCCATAAGAAAATGAAGAGGGATGCTGCCAGTGGCTCACACTTATAATCCTAACTAGTCGGACTAAGATTTGAGGATTGAGGTTAGAAATCAACCTAGGCAGGAAAGTCTTTGAGATCCTTATCTCCCAATATATATCAAAATAAACAAAAAAACAAAATAAACAAAAAGTAAATATAAAGGCCAACTTGAAATGAAAATGCTAAGGGGTAGCACCCAGGCCCTGAGTTCAAGCCCCCAATACTAGCGCACGCGCGCACACACACACACACACACACACACACACACACACACACACAAGAAGCTGAAGAGGAACTTTTCATAGGCAGATAATAAGATGAAGAAAAATTCCAGATCTTGGATTATGTCATTCACTATCCCATTGTTCCAGAATTTGGCTTGTAATAAGCAGCATCTACCCTGTAATGAAGGTCTGTATCCTGACTTGGTTATTCCTTTACTCATTCAACAATTTATTGACTGCCACTCTTTGATATTATTTTAGATATATATAATTGAGTATAAAGGTGAAAACAATCATCAGAAGCTAATAGAAGTTCACCCTCATGGCCTTACTCTATGTTTCTTTATCCTGTGTTTTGGTGTTTTATCATTTCTAGATATCCTGAAGATGGTTACCATACAGAGAACAGCAGGCAAATACTCTTATTTGCCTTCGTTGTGTTTTCCCTTACCTTCTCTACTTCTTTTATGAGCATGTTGTCATGCTAACCAAAGCACCCTGAACATAAAATGCAACAGCATGGAGAACATGTTTTAGGGTTGGCTAACCCCCAGAAGCCTGAACAGTCATCTAAAGATAGTCACATGAAAACCTGGCTGATGTCACCCAGTCTTGGCATCGGGATTTCTGAAATCATCAGTCCCAATGAATTTCTATTTTCAAATCCATTTAGTGAAATGAGAAGTGTTTTACCATCAATAAATTATTCTTTAGTTATGAGATCCTCTTGTGTTTTAGGCTGTATCTGAATGATGGAGAACAGAAAGAAGAAAATTCTGTTACTACTTTCCATTGTGCTGGAGGGAAAAGAAGAAGGTGAATTCATTTCCTCTTTATTTTAGCAGAAATCCTTTATTTTGTTTTTGATTTTCATTTGAATTGACAGAATTTAAAAATAGCTTAATTTCTTGCTTCCTATTAAGCAATTTCTTTTTGTGAAACTTAAGGCCTCTTAAATTTTTTTTTGGTTACTTAGTAAGGAGGATGAGGACCTTTATTCTTGTTTAAAATAGATGATTCAATTATATTCAATCATATTAATATATGAAACTTTAGTGATTCAATTTTTTTAAATATTTTCCTAAGTTTCTCAACTAGAAAATACATCAAACTCAATTCATTCTTTCTATGGAAAGCACTATTTTTTTCCTAATAATTACTTCCCTAAAGCCTAGGGAGACTCATGAGTTTCATTTCTTATAGTTATCTCTTTATTACTCTCTTGTCATTTAAATAATTTCTCTCTTAAAAATTCTCATTTAAGCCAGGAACAGTGGTTCACACATGTAATCCCAGCTACTCAGGAGGCTGAGATCTGAGGACTGTAGCAAAAATTCAGCCCATGAAAAAAGTTTATGAGATTCTTATCTCCAATTAAGCACCAAGTAGAGCTACAGCTCAAGTGATAAGAGTACTAGCCTGTAGCATAAAAGCTCAGAAAGTACTCAAACCTGAGTTTAAGCTCTAGGACCAGCACCACCACCACCACCACCACACACACACACACACACACACACACACACATATCTATGTGTGTGTATACATATATGTATATATACATATATATAGAGAGAGTAAGAGTACCTCACCAAAATAAGGAATGAAGAGAAAGAGAAAAGCAAAAGAAAGAAAGAAAGAAAGAAAGAAAGAAAGAAAGAAAGAAAGAAAGAAAGAAAGAAAGAAAGAAAGAAAGAAAGAAAGAAAGAAAAGCAAAAATAAAGTTTTGAAAGTTTGTAACTGGCAACTTTGAAGAGAAAGTAGACTGGGCTATTGTGGCTTCTGCCTGTAATCTTAGCTACGTAAAAGGCTGAGAACTCAGAATCACAGTTGAAAGACAACCTAAGCAAAAAAGTTCATAAAACACTTACCTCCAGCAAAAGGCTGGAAGTGTAGGTGCAGTTTGAGTGATACAGTACCAGCCTTGGATAAGTAAAGCCAAGCAAGAGCAGAGACTCTGAGTTCAAGCCTCAATCCCAGAAAAGAGAGAGGGAGAGAGAGAAAAAAGACAGAGAGAGA
This sequence comes from Dipodomys ordii, assembly GCF_000151885.1. Classification (NCBI taxonomy): domain Eukaryota; kingdom Metazoa; phylum Chordata; class Mammalia; order Rodentia; family Heteromyidae; genus Dipodomys; species Dipodomys ordii. Next base: position 3,117,852 of record NW_012267384.1, on the reverse strand, counting down.
CAGAGAGACAGATAGAAACAGAGAAACTAACAGAAGAATAATTGATTATGATGTGGGATTTGCTGAAGTCGCTGTGTAGAACTGGCAGGTTCGGAGGAATTAGCCACAAGGCCTCTAGATCTCTGATCATTTATTATTATATTTATGAAGAGACCTAAAGCAATATTGCCAAATGCTTGTTCACACCCTCCCTCTCATTCTTCTTCCACCAAAATAATGTGGAATCTAAAAACTGGAGGTGAGAAAAAATTTGGAGATACACATTAAATTAGCTTTGACCTTATAAAAACACTCTAAAAGATTCTGGTTGAGATATTTTGAAGTTTCTTATCCATTTTTTTTAGAAATTATTTTCAAATAAAGATGTAAACCAGTAGAAAAGCATCCCACCTGGTTCTTAATATATGGCACAAATTCTGACTCAAGTTAGTCAAGTAAAAGAAATCATGTATATGATAAAATAACCTAGATTCAGATAGACAAAAGGCAACTGCTGTATAATTTCACTTTTATCAGAAATATCAAGATGAAGAGAGTAGAATAATTGTTGCTAATGGTTAAGTTTGGAGGATGGTCAAAACTGAAAATTTTCAGTAGGGTTCCCTTCTGGCCACATGCCCTCCAGCATCTGTTGTTATTAGAGTTCTTGATTATAGCCATTCTAACTGGGGTGAGATGGTATCTCAATGTTGTTTTGATTTGCACTTCTTTTATGGCTAGAGAGGTTGAGCATTTCTTCATGTGTCTATTGGCCATCGTTCTTTCCTCTTCAGAGAAGTTTCTGTTTAAATCTATAGCCCACTTATTTATTGGGCAGTTGTTTCTTTGAGGATTTGTTGTTGGGGGACTTAATTTTTTGAGTTCCAGATATATTTTAGATATGAGACCCTTGTCCCTTGTATGGCTAGTGAAGATCTTCTCCCAGTCTGTGGCTTTCTATTGATTTTGCTAGCTATGTCCTTTGCCCTGAAGAAGCTTTGCAACTTCATGCAATCCCATTTGTCCAACCTTTCTTTGATTTGTTGTGTTTCTGGGCCTCCGTCAAGAAATTTTGGCCTGTGACAAGGAGACCTAGGGTTTCTCCTATTCCTTCCTGTAATGTTTTCAGGGTGTCTGCTTTGACTCTGAGGTTTATGATCCATGAGTTGATTCTGGCTCAGGGTGATATATGGGGATCTAGCTTTAGTTTTCTACAAGTGATTAACCAATTTTTCCAGCACCATTTACTGAAGAGGCTATCTTTCTTCCATTCTATTTTAGCTCCCTTATTTAGATGGCTATAGGTCTGTAGGTTCATTTCTGGGTTTTCAATTCTATTCCATTGGTCCTGAGGTCTTGACCCAGGAATCCCACTTTGGGGTATTTACCTGAATGATCCCAAACAAGACCATACTAAAGCTACAAGCACAACTATATTTATTGCAGCATTATTTACCATAGCTAAGATATGGAACCAACCCAGATGCCCCTCAGTAGATAAATGGATCAAGAAAAGGTGGTATATATACACAATGAAATTCTATGCCTCCATCAGAAAAAAATGACATTGCCCCATTTGTTAGAAAATGGACAGACTTGGAAAATATTATATTAAGTGAAGTAAGCCAGGCTGAAAGAAACATAGGTCCCATGGTTTCCCTTATTTACAATAACTAGTATATGTCTGATACAGGCAGAAAATGTCAGATAAGATGATGTTAGGCAAAATGAACCCCAAGATAAGGACACAAGTGCTTTTTTCTTTCTTGCTATGGTTTCTAACATATTTATAAGGTGATTTTTTTTGTTGTTTTGTATGTCCCTCCCCCATGGTATAACCCATGTTTTCACTGTATTTGATGTTGGTATAATTTGTGGAGGGGAAGGGAAAAAACGAATTGTTTATATAGGGATATAGTGGACCAATTGCAACAATGAGATGTACAAAATGCTATGTTGAAAAACTTTGGCTTGGAGGAGGTGTAGTTGTGGAGATGGGAGAGCAGTGACGGTAGGGGAAAAACAAAGGAGGATACTTGATAAGAAATGTACTTATTACCTTGCTCATGTAATAGTAACTCCTCTGTATGGTATTTTCACAATAAAAAATTATTTAAAAAAAGAAAGACAATTTTCAGTTATAAGATGGATGTGCTTTTAAAATGTATTATTTATTATGGTTACTATCCTGAGTACTACTGTGTTATGCACTTGAAATTTTCTCTGAGTACATCTTAACTGTTCAATACAACCAAATTGGTCACTGATTTGATAATGTATGTTAACTGGATATGTTAAATTAAAATTATTTTAATTTTATATATATGTATGTATGGCATATGATATGTAATATATAATATGTTATATAGAAGTTATATATAAATAACTTGAATACATGCAGAAAAGAAATAACATAAAGAAGCATATAATTCAGGCCTACTGGAACATGTCTATAATCCCAATACTCAGGGGCTGAACCAAGATAATTATGAGTTTGAGGCCAGATCAAGCTACAGAATGAGATCTGATCAATCAAAAACAATAGCAAAAAAAAAATCAAACCACAGGAAACATATGAAGTTTTTTAATATAATCTGAAATTGTGATACTATAAGCTATGCTAATTAATCTCCAAGCTAAGTAATACAGCTATATATCTTCCTTTGCCCAAAGCTATGTAGAACTGACAGGGAAAATAAGTTCCTTGGAACAGCAGAAAAAGTAGCTAATAACTAACCTGAGCCATTTTCTTCCAAATTTCTGACCAGCCTGTGAATGTTGGAGCCCACTCTACCCCCATCTCAGGTTTTTAATTAAGACTCTGCAGCCATTGTTATCTAGAAAACACACTTGAAGCTGCTGATAGAAGTTCAAGAAGATCAGCTTATCACATTCTTCTATTTGTCAGTCAACACCCTTGTTTTTATTTAGTGTAATTTATCCTGTGAACAGCAAAGAAGTTATCAGTATACATTTGTATCTGGCTGCACAGAAAGAGCCAACCACTAAACAGTTGTCAATATCTACGAGAATGAAAGTAAGAGCAAAATATTTGTTTGTTAAATGGTCTCATTCTAACTACCCCTGCTGTCTAAAGTTGCAAGTAAATAATAGGAAAGTAATTTAGAAAGTGTTTTTTTTTTTTATTCCAAGCCATGTCTAGCTCAGTAAAATGTCCTACATTGAAGTTGGACTACTTACTAATCCTAATTATTCTGGAGGCTGAGATCTGAGGATCATGGTTCTAAACCAGTCCAAGCAGGAAATCCATGACACTCTTATCTCCAATTAAACTGAAAAAAAAAATAAAAGGTAGAAGAAAAAGTGTGGTTCAAGTGGTAGAGCTCTGGCCTGGAGCAAAAGAGCCAAGCAAGAGCATGAAGAACTGTGTTTAAAACATAGTACTGTCACAAAAACAAAAAAGAGAAATCAAAATTATCCATACAGGCTTGGTGAGCAAGCAAACTGAGAAGTTGTGAAGCCTGATACCGGCTGGAGTAACTGAGCTAGTAACTCACCTTCTTTCATAGATCACCAAAGATCTACCCTAGAGTAAGGAAATACACAAATAAATATTTTCAGAATCAGAACTGTATAAAAGACACCCAAAATGTGAATAAATTCAACTGGGGAAAAACTAGAGTGACACAAATTATGCCCATCAACCCAGAAACTTGTTACAGAACCCAAATCTTCTGAGATTATTTGTTAATAACTGCAAGAATCTTTAATAAAATTCTTCAATGTATTAGCAAATAGGTAGTGCTTTTCAAGTTTTTAAGAACTAACTTTTAACAGGTTCTTCTGAAGTTTTATTCTTAATTAAAACAAACAGTCAGTACAATGTCCACTGGAAATGTAACTCAAGTGGTAGAATACCTGGCTAGCAAATATGAGGCCCTGAGTTTAAACCCTGGTACTGCTAAAAATAAAAATAAATAAAAACAAAGAAAGAAAACAATCAATACTTGAGCTGCTTCTTTGGAGTTGATCTCTAAGCCCTGAACTCTTATTTTCTTTAGCTCTACAGGATGTGACCCAGTGCCCTAATTTTGGTCATCACTTTGTAAAACTCCAATTTGGAGCTTAGTTACTTGATTAAAAAAAAACTACAACACTCAAGTACAGAGTCTGAGTAGTAAATATTTCTATTCAAAGTGTGAACACAAACATGTTAACAGTTTATCCACAGAAAAATATTTTTAGAGATGGGTGATGCTGTTCTTGCTCTAAGTGCTCCTAGAGCAAAACTGTGTGTGATTTACTTCAAAAACACAAAACAGCATTAATTGAAAAAGCCAGGTGCCAAGAGCGTAGCAAAGTCACAGGGTGCATTTTTTTTTCTGTGTTTTATCTTCTCTGAGCTCTTTTGACCCATGTTGAGTCTTCAGACCTCCTCTGCTAGTCTGTCGCTCTCATTACACATTCCACCAAACAAAAGTCCAGGTTGTGGTCCACATGCTCTAAGAGAAATTTTAATTGATTCAACAAAAGAGCACTAAAAAGTTAAGTATTCACAAACAAGCACAAAGTAATGACAATAAAAGAAACATGGTTTCCTTCTGTTGCTAGACTCCAGTTAAAGTAGATTTTTGTGGTTTCTTGATGCTTTCTAACATAAAAGGTGAATATATCCACAATCAAACCACCTAAGGATTGTCCACCTCACATGCCAAGTTTTGGGGAAACTAGCCAATGAAAATAACAAGCTTAAAAGCTGAAGTCTAACATTCATTAAGAAAGGGGAATAGAAAGTCTGAATGACAAAATCTGTAATAAAACAAAATGTGCACTATTACCTATAAAACTAAAATAAACTCTCAGGTCTTAAATACAATTTCTTTGTTTCTGCCTTCTGAGTAGCTGGGTTTACACAGTCTCAAGTAACTGACTTTCAAGAATAATTAAAACTAAAACCATTTTTCCTAATGTTAGTCCTGGGTGAACACAGGGTCTAGGTGCTGTTCTTGAGCTTTTTTGCTTTTTTTTCCACTCAAAGTTACTGCTTTACCACTTGAGCCACAGCTCCACTCCTGGCTTTTTGATTGTTAATTGGAGAGAAGACTCTCATGAACTTTCCTGCTCCTACAGGCTTCAAGCCACAACCCTCAGATCTCAGCCTCCTGAGGAACTAGGAGTACAAAACATGAGCCACTGGCGCTAACAAAAACTTCTTAAGCAAGTACAAGTATTTTTAAAGACAATGCCTTTCAAAACTTGCTAGAGTCAGGAGAATATAGGAATTCCCGATATTATAGAAGTTTTTTCTTTATTGGGGAGGTGGGGTTGCTTTTGGTTTTGATTTTTATCTCAGAAAGCATTGTTCTGCGTGTTGATGTCATAAGTTGTTTCTCTGAGTCTTCCAGGCAGAAGCTATCTTTCCCCAGCCCTGTCAGAAGTAAAATCAAGATCAGGACCCAGACTCACATGTTTTTGTCTTCTGTCACTTAATACCACATTAGGCAATAAATACCACCAAACAATTAATGTCTCAATCATAGAAATGAACCTGAGTGAGAAAATCTTCATGTATGAAGCAGAACAGCAGGAGAGAGACCACTAAATGTGTTTTGGTTTTTTTCAGAGGAGTCCACCAACTTGTCATTTCACTCTGAGTAGATAGTATTTTAAGCTTAATTGTAACATCAAACCCATTATTCTGTTAGCTACTTAATATCAAATAGATACAAAACCAAAGAAATTAATGCAAATACAAAACCATTCTACCCTTCCCTGGACAAGTACTGTGATGCATCCAGGAAGGGGGGCCATTTCAAGTCCATTTTCTCCATCTCCAGCCTAACTATCTCTGGGTTATGGCACTAGTAAGGGAAACAGCATTCATTGTCCAGAGATGGACACATTCAAGTCTACCTTCTTTTATTCCATATATATTTTTATTGTAAAAATACTGCACAGAGGGGTTACAGTTACATGAGTAATGAGTACATTTCCTATAGAGCATTGTTACCTCCTCCTTTTTTTCCCCCTACCATCCGTACCCTCCCCACCTCTCCAACTCCTCCATCTCCCCTCTCAAACTTGTAAAGTTCTTTTCCAACATAGTGTGTTGTATCTCTCATTGTTACAATGGGTCAACCTATATGCTTGTTTCAGCATTTTGTTATTTCCCTTCCACTCCCCAAATTAGAAAAATGTATATACAAGATGCAGCGCACTGGAATCAAATACAGTGAAAATGGGTTATTCCATGGGGGAAGAACATACAAAAGAAACAAAAAAAAGTCATATGGTACATTATAGATACATTAAAAACAACAGCAAGAAGGATAAAAACCACTTGTGTCCCTATCGTGGGGTTCATTTCACTTAGCATCATCTTATATGGTCACATGTACATAGCTTTTGAGCCTTTCTGCTTGTCCTAGACATACACTAGTTATTGCAAATAAGGAAACCATGGGACCTATGTTTCCTACCTTCTTTCAAATGTGTCATTTAACTCATGGCCAGTTATTACATTGACTAAAGTATTGGGAGAATAAACTTTACCGACATTATATATTGAGCTTGCTTTGGACTGTTTGGAGTCCTTATATTTTAACCAATTTTCTTTTTGAAGAAATGAAGTGAAACATTGTGTAAAAGAATTCTTTCTATCTCTGATAAGTCAGGGATAGTTTTGTGTTCATACCAGTATAGCCATTCCAGTTATTCACGGATGGCATCCATTTGGATTAATTAGTTCCAGATCTGAGCTGATCAATTGATGGATAGATCCAATAGCATCCTGTTCTTCCTAAAGCCAATACCTATATTCACTGCTGTTGGTGGTGGTGGTGGTGGTGGTGTTTTTTGTTTTTATTGATCATGGGGCTTGAACTCTGGGCCTGGGTGCTGTCCCTCAGCTCTTCAGCTCAAGGCAAGCACTCTACCACTTGAGCCACAGTGCCACTTCTGGTTTTCTGGTAGTTTATTGGAGATAAGACTCTCACAAACTTTCCTGCCCAGGCTGGCTTTGAACTGTGATCCACAGATCTCAGCAACCTTAGTAGCTAAGATTACAGGAATGAGCCACCAGCACCCGGCTGCTGTTGTTTTGGTTCATTGTGGAAGCAGATGAATGTGATAGGAGAACCAGAATTGTCTTTAACTGCTTGGATTTTAATCCCAGATTTCTCCCATTACTAGTTGTGTTAATTTCTGGAGGTCAGTTCTCTCATCTGTAGAGACAAAACTATATGTCTTTATAATATGTATAAATTTATTATATATCTACTATATAATATTACAGGCTTATTGTGGAGAACTAATTCAAGTGCTTTAATCAATGCTAGCTCATCATAAAGTACTCAATTGTTATTGGCTATTATTATTAGGCATTTAAAGAACTCTACCAATATTCTTTTATTTTCCACTTAAGGCTACTGCTCTACCACTTGAGCCACAGCTCCACTCCTGGCTCTTTCCCCCTCTACTAAAAAAAAAGTAAGGAATGGAGGATGTAAGATTAATTTCATATTCATTGCATATTACTTGATAGGGAAACATCAAAGTATAGTTGGAGCAGAGGATAGGCTCAGAACTGAGTCCAGTAGAGATTTCTCCTGTCTGAATGGAAAGTAGAGATAATGGGTGAGCTAAAATATGAACAATAAGTTGCTTTCAGATGATTCCATGCCAAGACAGATCATTTTTATTTTTCTAGAAATTTATTTACCCCTTTATTTACTTAGGATTTTTGTTGTTGTTGTTGTTATCTGAGGCAGACTCTACTTATGTAAAACAGGCTTCAAATCCTCCTGCTTTAACCTCTCAAGTGTTGGGATTACAGACCTGTACCACAACACCCAGCTATTTATTTAGCGTTTTTTAAAATTGTTATTATAAAGGTGACATACAGAAGGGTTAGAGTTACATAAGTCAGGTGAATGCGCAATTTTCTTTTTGCACACTGTCACCCCTTCCCTCACTCTGCCAAGACAAAAGGAAAAGAAAACAAAAACAACAACAAAGAAAATACTTCTCCTTTCCATTTCCTGGAGTTCATTCAGATACATATTTTATATGATCAAATGCACATAGGAATTGCACTTTTGTGTTCCTCTCCTAAGAATATCCTCCTTTGGACTCACTCTATGTGAATGCCTAAGGTTCTGTATAATTTATCATGTCCCTGTGTATTCTTTTTACTATCCAATGTGTTTACTTGTAGATTTATAGGCATAGTATAGCCACCATAAATCAGGGAAACCATGCAACCTATGTTTCTCTGAGTCTGAGCTTACTTTGCTTAATATAATTTTTTCCATTTCCTTACAAATGATACACTATCATTTTTATGATAGATGAGTAGAATTCCATTGTGTGTATGCATATATGTACTTACATATATGTGTATGTATGTGTGTCTTGTGTCTGTGTGTGTGTGTGTGTGTGTGTATATATATATATATATATATATATATATATATCACATTTTCTTGATCCATTCATCTACTGAGTAGCATCTGGGCTGATTATTTAGTCTTTATATGTAACATAATGTTTTGTAGAAACTGTGAGCTAAATTTCTTTACTGAGTTATATGTCTGTTTGGATTAAATACTACTTAGCATTTATTGAATGCTTCTGAAATGATAGGAAGTACTCTGAGTGGTTACTATACATAAACCCAATAAATCTATGATGGATAAGTACTACTATTATTTCCACTGTATAGAAAATGCAGCTATTCTCTAGAAATGATTTTAAATTTACTGTAAATTATATATCTACCAATGATGTACTTAAAATTCAACACACAGTATCTGGTCCTTGAGTTCTTGCTATCAACTACTCAACTATATAGCTTCTCCTTGGGATACAACACATGTACAATTTCCTAATCTCTCTTTGAATTGATAATTTCCCAAAAGCACACCTATTATTTCCTACTTGCTTAATAAGATATTGCAAACATATGAACTGAACTGGATACAAAGTCTTCACAATGAAGAACGACCACCAGGTAAACTCAACAGATAAATTCTCCAGAGCGAATGGACTTTGCTTCAACAAGATGTGATTTCTAGATTCACTAATGATGCCCAAGAGAAACATGATCTACCTGTTTAAAGTAGCTCCCTATAGCAATACCTTACAATTTTTTTAAACAATGATTGAAATTAGAAAAAAATTATAGATGATAATCACAGGAAAGTAAGGAATGATAAAAAAGCCTATTTTTCTACCTCCTGAAATAATTTCCTTAATAATTTAGCTGAGTTGTTTAAAGTTTCCAGAACCAAAATATTAGTTCATTAATATTATATATAATATTATTATGTTATTGATGATCTTATTAAACTAGTCTATGTGAATCATAATTATAGTTGAGAAAACCTGAACTTATAGTAATAAATTAACTAATATGCTTAAGCCACAATGAATGTGACCATAATAAAAAATATATAAAATCATGGGTTCAGAGAACTGGCTATATTCTTTGCCAAGCCATGACATTTTGGCCAAGATAAATAAGTTGTCCATGACTCAGGCTCCTAATCTATAAAGTAAGAATAATCATCCGTATCTTGTGAGTCTTGGAAAGAGGTGAGGGCCTTAGAAGAAAAGTATGAAAATCTCAAAAACATTCCAACACACTGGGGACATTTAATGAAGTTTAATTCTCTCTTTTATTTCTGTGTTCTCTTTGCTGTTCATTAGAAGCATTTTCTCATTTTTAACAAAGGAGACACTGACTTATTTATAAAGTCATTAAGTAATAGTGAGTTTGGTTAATCCTGAACTCAACTCAAGTATGGATGGTCTCCATCACAGATTTTATTTGTGTGTGTGTGTGTGTGTGTGTGTGTGTGTATTGTTGGTCCTGGGGCTTGAACTCAGGGCCTGGACTCTGTCCCTGAGCCTTTGTACTCAAGGATAGCACCCTACCACTTTGAGCTACAGCACCACTTCCTCCATTACAGATTTATTTATGCTAACTTCATTCTACAATCATTTATAATTTGTAATGATGTGATGGTATGCAGTTAAATTTGAACAATTCAGAAGATTTTAACCAATGCCCTGGTTTTCATCATAATTATCAATCTAAACCTTGTAAAACCCACAAACAGCTCTTAACTGAGCATGTCAGTTGCTTGAAATGGGGCAATTGCTTAATTAGGAAAAACAATTTGTTTTCTTCAAAATCTCAAGCAGGGCTGCAACCCATTTTCAGGTAGAATTAATTTGATTCACAAGTTATATATTGAGCACTCATCATTTAGAAAAACTGAAAATTGCTGGTATCTCTCTTGACCCAGAATTAAGTGCATTCTGCTTTTCTGTTCCATAGATTGTTGTCTGGTCGGTTTCTGTGCCCAAGCCAACTCCCTGCTCACAGAGTTCTCAGGTTTCTTGCCTGAAATTACTTGAGTTTGAAATTATAAGATTTTCTTATCACTGCATAGATTTGGTCACTTAAATTTGTATTGACAATTTCTTATCCTGTTTAGTACACCAATATTGGCATCATGGAAACTGAAGAAGTATGAAACTCTTTGTAAATTTACTGCTACTTTTTGGTGTTTTGGGTGTGTGTGTGTGTGTGTGTGTATGTGTGTGTGTGTGTGTACATGTGTGCACATGTGCCAGTCATGGGTCTTGAACTCACAGCCTGGGTGCTGTTGCTGAGTTTCTGTGTTCAAGGCTAATACTCTACCACTTCAGCTACAGCTCCACTTCTAGTTTTTTGTGGTTAATTGGAGAAAAGAGTCTCATGGACTTTCCTGCATGAGCTGGATTCAAATCATAGTCCTGAGATCTCAGCCACTTGAGTAGCTAGGATTACAGGCATAAATTGTCCATATTTGATTAAATTTACCTATTTTTTCTTTTTTTCCTTTCTTTCTTTCTTCTGTTTTTTCTTTCTTTCCTTTCTTCCTTCCTCTTCCTTTCCTTTATTAATTAATTAATTTATTTATTTAGGTGCCAGTACTGGGGCTTGAACTCATGGCATCACACTTTTATTCTTTCCACTCAGATGGTGTTCTACCACTTGAGCCACACCTCCAGTTGCAGAGCACCTATCTTTAAACATAGAAAAAATGAGTAGCAACCTGCTTCCTAGAAGATTTCTGTTACTCAAGTTTTCCTTAGAATTCTTCCTATTTGCTTTTATAAAAAATCTACCCTTCCCTCTCTTAGTAGCAGCTAGGGATAAATCCTTCCTTTTCCTATTTTAATATATGCAAAAATGTGTATATTCAGAATCTGAGGAGTACTTGTACCCTGAGTTTACCATATGCAACAGTAACTCTTGCAGAAAGTCAACTTAAACAATAACAATGGCAGATCTCGTTTTCTAATTAAGTCACACTGTGTTCTGTTCTCACAAGTCCCTTCCTCTCCTCAATCCCACGCACCACCAATAGCTTGTTCCCTTCCTTCCCACTGTGCCATCCTTTATCAACCAGAGCAGTCAAATCAACTCTTAAGAGTGTTCTTAAAAGCACCATATGCCCAACAGAAGAGCACTTGAATTACTCTATATACCAGAACCTCCTGAACATCACAACAGATTATTAACAGAGAGCAAAAACTAGGGCACTGTGTGATCTTATAACCCATCAGAAACTCCTAGCTGAGAGCCCTCCTTGATCCCTTTATTGTGTCTCCTAGATCTCATTTCTACCAACTAAATTAGTCAGTCGCCTACAGGCTGCTTGGATGCAAATGACTTCTGACCTAGAGCTTAGCTATTTGACTTCTTTCTTTTAGACATCATGTATTTCTTTTTTAAGAGAGTGAGAGACAGAGAACTCTGTAACAAGTTGGTTAAGGATAAAAATAATAATGAACCAAGAAACTTTTCTAGATAACTTACTTGAGTGCATTTGGGGGGTTGTGGGAGTAGAGTTTTCTCATAATGAAAGGGGAGAGTGGGAGGGCCAATATAATTAAAGAACTTAAGTAAATAATGTTCTTTTCTTAGTAATACACAAATACTCCTGATAAATTCTTTTTTAGTCCTGTGATTCTAGTTCTTTACTCAATGCTTAATCTTGATTGGGGAAAATAAATTACTTCTGCTGTGTTTTCTATCTTCTCTAGGCTTAAAAAACTATATCCATTTTAATGGGGACCTTGTATTCTAAAGGAAGATGGGTTTAACATCTTCATATCAAATCGTGTAGGATCAAGAACCAGGTAGCCCCCTCTAATCTGTTTCCAGAAGTCACTTTGAAATAAAAAAGGAATGCCAAGCCACTCTCAATATATTTGTTCTATAAGACAAAACTTGTGACAAAATGATCTTAGGTGGTAGTGCTTTCTAAAAATACAGTTGGGTCTTATGTGATATGGCAGATGAGAGGACACCAGAGAAGCTTGCATGATGTCACCAAGAAGTAAAGGCAGAGTTGGAGATGTTCATTTGAAACCGTTCTGGAAGGAGTAGCCATGCATAGACACAGACATGAGATACCTTTCCTATAGTGCAGCTGACTATCAAAAGTTATAGTAAAATGCCCATGATCTTTGTGCACACAGCTCCACTTCCAGACGTTTTTGTTGCTGTTGTTGTTTGTTTGTTTGTTTTTATTGTGAAAATATCATACAGAGGGGTTATAATTAAATGAGCAAGGTAATGAGTACATTCTTATCAAGCATTGTTGTCTCTTCCTTTGTTTCCCTTTCCCATCTCCCCCCACACACACCTTGTGTCCTCCTTCCCTCCCTCCAGACGTTTTTTAAATTTTATTTTATTGTAAAGATCCTGTACAGAGGGGTTACAGTTACATGAGTAAGGTAATGAGTACATTTCTTGTACAGCATTGTTACTCCCTCCTTTGTTGTTCTCCCACTATCCCTTCCTTCCCTCACCTCCCTAACACCTCCTCCCCTTCCTACAAAGTTTAAAGTTCATTTCCAATATACTTTCTTGTGGGTATCATTGTTGCAATGGGTCATCCTGTGTCCTTGGTTTAGAGTTTTGTTGTTCCCCTTCTTCTCCCCAAATTGGACAAGTGTATATACAAGATGTAGGGTACCAATACCAAGTACAGTGACAACAGGAGATATACCATAGGGGAAGAACATACAAAGGAAACAAAAAAATCACATAGTACATTAAAACCAGTAACAACAAAGAAGAACTACTTGTGTCCATATCTTGGGTTTGTTTCTCTTAGCATCATCTTATATGGTCATATGTACATAGCATTTGAGCTTTTCTGCTCATCTGATAAAAATTATCCTAGATGTATACTAATTATTGAAAATGAGGGAAACCATGGGGAAAAAACAACAATAGAGAAAAAGAGCAAACTATATACAAGGTCTAATGAGAGACTCTTTTTTTTTCCAAAAGTTGGAGTTTATATTAATATGCTTCATTAAATACAGTCCTTTGCACTAAGTAATTGGGATCTTGAGATGCCCTGGTAAGAGTGTCTTCTACATATTCTAGTTCTTACAGATGAGGGAGATCATGTGATTGCTTTTCTTTGGGTCTGGCTTACTTCACTTAATATAATATTTTCCAAGTTTTTCCATTTCCTTATGAATGGAACAATGTTATTCTTGCTGATGGAAGCATAGAATTCCATTGTGTATATGTACCACATTTTCTTGATCTACCATCTGGGTTGGTTTCATATCTTGGCTATGGTAAATAATGCTGCGGTGAACATTGTCCTACTGGTGAGTTTAGCATGGCCTTGTTTGTAGACAGAAATACCCAGAAGTGAGACTGCTGGGTCATAGAGGGGTTCTACGTGCAGTTTTTTGAGGAACCTCCACACTGTTTTCCAGAGTGGTTGAACACCAAACAATGTAGTAGCATTCCCCTTTGGTCACATTCCCACCAGATTCTTTTGTTGTTTAGATTTCTTGATTATGGACATTCTGACTGGTGTAAGGTGGAATCTCAATGTTGTTTTGATTTGCATTTCTTTTATAGCCAGAGATATTGAGTAATTCTTCATGAGTCTCTTGGCCATTTGTATTTCGTCTTCAAAGAGGTCTCTCTTAAGGTCTTTAGCCCACTTTTTAATGGAGTGGTTGTTTCTTTGGGGGTGTGTTTGGGGGGAAATTAATTTCTTGAGCTGTTGATATATTTTAGATATGGGACCTTTGTCTGTTTTATGGCTAGTTCACTTCCAGCTTTTTTAGTGGTTAATTTGAAATAAGAGTCTCAGAGACTTTCCTGCCAGGGCTGGCTTAGAACTGTGATCCTAATATCTCAGCTGACCAAGTAGGCAGGATTACAGGAATAAGGCATGGCTGCCTGGCACACACACACACACACACACACACACACACACACACACACATACACACACACATTTTTCCTAGGGAAAAAACATGTATGTATGGGAATAACTAGCTTATTTTTAATGATTAAGTTATATTTTCTATTACAGACATTACTGTAAAGCTCACTTATAAAACTTGTGGAAGTCATATAACTCTCCTTCTGCCAGATATATAAAACAGTAAAACCATATCATATCATATCATATCAAATAGTCATAGTGGACCAGGCACTGGTGGCTCCAAGCTACTCAAGAGACTGAGATCTGAGGATCCTGGTTCAAAGGCAGCTCAGGCAGAAAAGTCCATGAAACTTTTATCTCCAATTAACCGCCAAAAAGCTAGAAGTAGAGTTGTAGCTCAACTAATAGAGCAGCAACCTTGATAATAAAAAAAAGCCAAGTGAGAGTTCAAGATCCTGAGTTCAAGCCCCATTATTAACACACACACACACACACACGCATGCACAATTAAATTACTATTATTTCAGTCATATCATATTTGCTAGGTATCTTATAAAAATATATAAAAGATTTAGTTACAAAATTTTAGAACTAATATTCCTCAAAGAAGATCGTCATCTTCTTTATTGTAGTAGAAACCAATTTTACTGAGAGTTCAAAGATTTGGGTTCTACTCAATTACTTGATTAAAATATGTCATTTATCCTCTCCAATCCACTTGCTGTGGGTCAACATACAAATCAAACCTATTAGAGCCTAAAAATTTAGGTACTTAAGAAGAGTTAGTTACCTGACCTACATAGCCATAACAGATTAGTTGTAGCATCAGTGCTGTGCTTATACACTTGCACTTAAATCTGAGTCCATTTTCAGAGGATAAGCCTGTAGCCATCAACTTCAGACTACAAGCACACTTTATGTCTAGTTCTTTACTATGGTGATAATATATTCATATGTGCTTGCATTTTATCTTAGGTCTACATGAAGTAGCATTAAATGCCAGCATAGTATGCAACCAGAGGAATCATACAGAGTAGTCTCTATTGATTCAGGTAAGAAACATATTAAAGAAGGACAGCCCTGGTATTGAGACAGAAAAAGACAAGGTTAGCACATACAAAGATTTAAATAAACCAGTAATGTAAAGTTGCTCATAAGTCTAAAGTTAAAATCCTGGGGACAATGAATTGCTGAAGAGGAAGAAGAAAGAAAATATAAGCTCAACTTGTCATGTTTTGTGTCCTTTAGAAGTTAGGAATCAGCCTGTGGTTTCTCTCATTTGTAATAATTAGTATATGTCTAGGACAGTCCTAGCAGATGAGCAGAATAGCTCAATAGCTATGTATATAAGCCCATATAAGATGATGTTAAGCAAAATGAACTACAGGACATGGAAACAAGAGGTTTTCCTTTGTTATTGTCTTTTATGTACTATGTAACTTCTTTTTTCTTTTGTGTTTTTTTTTCCTATGGTTTATCCCCTGTTGTCACTATGTTTGATTTTGGTACCTTGGGTATTGTACATATGTTTATCTGAATTGGGGGCAGGAAGGGAAACAACAAAATGGTGATACAAAGGACAAGGGGGGAACCAATGCAACAGCAATACTCACAGGAAAATATGTCGGAAATGAACTGCACAATGGGGGGAGGGAGTTGGGGGAGGAAAAGTGGGAGAAAGATGAGAGAGCGGATAATGAGTTTGATAAGAACTGTACTCTCACTGGGCGCTGGTGGCTCACGCCTGTAATCCTAGCTACTCAGTAGGCTGAGATCTGAGGATCGAGGTTCAAAGCCAGCCCGGGCAGGAAAGTTCGTGAAACTCTTATCTCCAATAAACCATCAGAAAACCGGAAGTAGCGCTGTAGCTCAAGTGGTAGAGCGCTCCCCTTGAGCTGAAGAGTTGAGGGACAGCGCCCAGGCCCAGAGTTCAAGCCCCACAACTGAGAAAAATGAAAAAGAAAGGTACTCACTACCTTATGTATGTAACTAATCACTCTGTACATCACCTTGACAATAAAATTAATTTTTTTTAAAGTTAGGGATCAAATCTACTAGAGTCTTAGAGTATCTTATAGGAAGAGCCAATTTCTTTCATTCTTCTTGTAGTCTCACTTGAGTTCTGGATCTCCCTTCCTTGAGGCTCCAGCAAGGTGGAGAGAGCCAAGAAGGTTCACCACAGATACACTTTTAGTACACATCCTGATATCACCATGTAATCCTGGGCTGAGAACTCTCAGGTTTCCTTAAAGCCAGAATTCTGCCTGGGAGTGGATCTCACTCAAAACCTTGGGCAGACAAATCCAAGCAACTTTTATTTCCAAAGAACTAGCAAAAAGCCAGAAATGGAGATGTCGATCAACTGGTACAGTGCTAGTCTTGAGTAGAAAAAGCTAAATTAGAGCATGAATCCTTGAGGTCTAGGCCCCACTACAGGTATTCACAAAAAAAAGGCAAAAACAAATTATAATAAATAAAAAGCCAGAATTATGGATGTAAAGTTGGTTTCTCCAATTAAATGTTAAATAGAGGTTCTGCAGTATGAAATGCTTCTGCATTATGTCCAGGGTCAAATTTCCAGTTTTCTAAATGTCAAGAGGCAATGGAAGTAAGACATTGGTAGTTCAAGCCTTGAATCCTAGTTACTCAGGAAGTTGAGTAGCTAGGATCCAAAGCCAGCCTGCAGCAGAAAAATCTCTGAGACTTTTATCTCAAATTAACCACCCAAAAATCTAAAAGCAAAGCTGTGGATCAAGTGGTAGAGTGCTAGCCTTGAGCACAGACCTCAGAGACAGCACCCAGGTCCTGAGTTCAAGCCTCAGAGCTGGCACAAAAAATAAAATTAAATTAATGAACCGTTAGATGTGTATTTTAATGTTTTTTTCTTTCATGCATGTGTTTCTAACGTATTTATAAGATTATCTCTTTATTGCTTTGTATGTCCCTCCCCCACAGTATAACCCCTGCTTTCACTATATTTGATGTCAGTATAACTTGTGGAGGAGATGGGAAAAAACCAGTTGTTTAAGGATACAGGTGGACCTGTTGCAACAATGAGAAGTACAAGTTGTCATGTCCAAAACAAGCTTTACAATGTCGGGGGGGGGGGAGAGGGGGGGAAGGAGAGGATTGGGATTGGGGGGGGAGGGGGAGGCTGGGAAGGGATGTGAAGGGTAAACAAAGGAGGAGGCTGCAATGCTTGGTAAGAAATGTACACATTATCCTGCCCATGTAATTGTAACTCCTCTGTACAGTATGTTCACAAATAAAATAAAATTAAAAAAAATAAAAAATAAAATTAAATTAAAAGAGGGAGAAGTTGGGGAGGTAGGGAGGGAAGGGATGGTAGGGGAAAAACAAAGGAGAAGGTAACAATTCTGGATAGGAAATGTACTCATTACCTTACTCATGTAACTGTAACTCCTTTGTACAGTATCTTCACAATAAAAAATATATTTTTTTGTTTTTGGGTTTTTTGGGGGGGTTCCAGTCGTAGGGCCTGAACTCTGGGCCTGGGTGCTGTCCCTCAGCTCTTCAGCTCAAGGCTAGCACTCTACCACTTGAGCCACAGTGCCACTTTCGGCTTTTTTTTTCCTGCTTATGTGGTGCTGAGGAATCGAACCCAGGGCCTCATGCATGCAAGGCAAGCACTCTACCACTGAGCCACCTTCCCAGCCCAATAAAAATATATTTTAAAAATACACTAAAAATTTTAAAAAGAGGCAATGGTAGCAGACAACCCTTCCTGTAAACTTCTGTGCAGTCACCAGCTTTCTGTGGTTAAGAGGCATCTTGCTGATCCCAGCTTTCTGATCTTTGGATTGCAACTGCAGCTGAGTAATTGGGAAACAGAATTTTCCCAATTTTCCCATGGTAGCCTTCTGATTCCTCCGAGGTCTCAGCCTCTCCAGTGTTCTGGCAGTCATCTCTGCAGGTCTGGCCTGAGGCTAAGATGTTATAAACTCTTAGTTCCTTCTAGTATACCCCTTTCTGATAAACATATCTAAACATATCAGGTTTTATTTTATAACCAAACCTGATGGTGATTTCAACCTAAATTATGACTGCCACTATTTCAGGATGGTTGTCCTGAGCAATGGTTAAGAGTGTTTTCTAGAAATATTGACCCAAGTCTCTAGAAGGCCTATTATGGGAAAAGAGGTCATTCATTACATCACCTAGCCCATCACTGTTTGTTTGCATGAATAAATATAACAAATAAATAAAAACAAAAAAATAATAACAGGGAAATTAAAACTCCAAATTTCGTCTTCTATTCAAACAGAGATATAGTGAAAAATCAACTAGGTGGACCAAAATTAAATAAGTATTTCATACAGGGAAATAATATATTTATTCACAGGAATGTTAAACTCTATATAAGTTATAATTTATCAAATTCAACATGGCAAAAAAATTACTTCAGTAAAAATCCTTGAGTCTAAACCCAATCTTCAAAGATAAGATGGTCTGGTCATCTTATCTCTTTTAACTCTCACATTATTGGAATGACCTTCAATAATTATTTTAATTTTGAAATTAAAAAAATCAAACATTATAAACAAATATAACAATTCCTCAAACCCTCTATTCCTGTTCCTTTGTAACTATTTATCTTGGCAAGTTAGGTTGGTGAGGTGTTTCTCCCCATTCTGAAGGGCAATCATTTCCCCCCCTCTGCGAGTGTTAATACTTCAGTCATTTAATCTCCTAATTTGATGTTTTTGAGTGAAGAAGGAAACCTTAAATGAGGAGAGGAAATGCTGGGAGGAAATTACTTGAACAGAACTTAATAGTTTTGTGATATGAAGCTGTGATCACATTTTTTTCACAGTATGAATCAGTCATATAAATGTTTAGTTTACTCAGTTTCTTAATTTGATATGAAACTAAACTAGGTAAAACTTGTCACCAAAAAATGATATTTTTCATGAGTTACTCTACACTGATTTCCTTATTAATATAGCATCTCACTTGTTAAGGAAACCAGTTTAAGTAGACTTTTGGTCCGCATAAAGCTCATTTTTAAAATGAGCTATTAATGAATTACTGGATGATGTTATAATTTCAATAAACCTACCTTCTACGTGAAGATTTGAAAACTATGGTTATAGTTACCATTAGTGTTAACACAGTGTAACTGGGATTCATTATAAAACTCTGGCAATTTCTGATATGATGCATTCTCTTTATAGTCCACAAAAATGTGGAGCTTTTCAAATGAAGCCATTCTTTAAGATGAGAATCAACTAGGTCACATTATAAATCATATCCTTATTTTTGTATATCATTGTGTGTTTGCCTATTAGCACCAGAGAATGAAATTTGGAAAGGTTGGTTTTATTTATCTATTCTTGGCCTTATAAAGATAGAAAGAGGGTTGAACCTCAGCTATCAGGACACCCTCTGCCTAATGCCTGGCTAAGACTCCCATCAGACCCAGCCCCTCAAACTACCTTCCTATATACAATCGGGTATGCTTCTAAATGGTTTCTATGTTACAAGGAAATATCCAATACTAATTCTTTTCTTTTACATTTGATATCAACTTTTTTGCAGGTTTTTTTATTCTTATGTATATTATTCTCTTGAACAGATAGACCAAGACCATCTCCCTCATAGAGTACCATATTTATAGAAAACACACAAGCACTAAAACAAAATAGAACAAAATTAATTTAGCTCATGGTAACAAAAGCCAACAAACTATGCTCTGTTAGGATTCACAGTTGTTCAGAAAACTAAGTAATCCAGAGATTGTGTATACATCTTTGTGTTATGGATCACATGCATTCCACATTGGGTCTTTATAGTTTGCACAGAATTTAGAATTAGAATAGCCAATATAGAATTTAGACTTTTGGTAAATTTTCCATCTAGACTAAAGACAACATGCGCCATGGGACAGTAGATATTACATTATCTAAGTCACATATGTGTCACTAAACTTACATCCTCTGAGAAAGAGATGCCAGTGGCTTAGTCTTGTAAACCTAGCTACTCAGGAGGCTGACATCTGACTGAGGATTGTGGTTCAAACCCAGCTGGAGGTAGGAGGGGAGGGAGGGAAGAATGCAGTGCAAAATTCAATGCTTCTCCTACAAAATTAAGAGTGAAGACACAGGTTGG
Organism: Dipodomys ordii; assembly: GCF_000151885.1. Classification (NCBI taxonomy): domain Eukaryota; kingdom Metazoa; phylum Chordata; class Mammalia; order Rodentia; family Heteromyidae; genus Dipodomys; species Dipodomys ordii. The sequence continues at coordinate 3,097,519 of NW_012267384.1, read as the reverse complement.
GAAGGAAGGGGGAGAGTGTTGAAAGGAGTGGCATTAATCAAGATGCATTGCATTCATAAACTACTTAAAGATAAATACTACTTAAAGTAAAACTCCTTAAAGATAATACAACATTTAAAAAATTTTTATTGTAAAGATGCCGTACAGAGGGGTTAGTTACATTAGTAAGGTAATGAGTACATTTCTTGTCAAACATTGTTACCCCTTCCCTTGTTCTCCCACTATCCCTTCCCTCCCCAACTTCTCTCACTCCTCCCTGCTGAAGTTGTAAAGTTCATTTCCAATATACTGTCTTGTGGGTATCATTGTTGCAATGGGTCATCCTGTGTCCTTGTTTCAGCGTTTTGTTATTCCCCTTCCCCTCCCCAAATTGGACAAATGTATATACAAGATGCAAGGTACCAATATCAAGTACAGTGACAACAGGGGATATACCATGGGGGAAGAACATACAAAAGAAACAAAAAAAATCACATAGTACATTAAAAAAAAACAACAACAAAGAAAGACTTCTTGTGTCGATATCTTAGGGTTCACTTCATTTAGCATCATCTTATATTGTCATATGTACATAGCTTTTGAGCTTCTCTGCTCATCTGATAAAATTATCCTAGATGTATGCTAATTATTGCAAATGAGGGAAACCATGGGACCTATATTTCTTTGGGTCTGGCTTCCTTCACTTAATATGATTTTTCTTAAATCTTTCCATTTCCTAATAAATAGAGTGGTGTCATTCTTTCTAATGGAAGCATAGAATTGCATTTTACATATAAATATGATATATATATATACATGTATATCACATTTTCTTGATCCATTCATCTGAGGGGAATTTGGGTTGGTTCTATATCTGAGCTATGGTGAAATGCTCAACTGGCTGGGAAGGTGGCTCAGTGGTAGAGTGCTTGCCTTGCATGCATGAGGCCCTCGGTTCGATTCCTCAGCACCACATAAGCAGAAAAAGCTGGAAGTGGGGCTGAGGCTCAGCTGGTAGAGTGCTGGTCTACAGCTGAAGAACGGGAGGACAGCGCCCAGGCCCAGAGTTCAGGCCCCACAACTGACCAAAAAAGAAAAAAGAAAAGAAATGCTCAACTGCTCTGACCATAAAAGAAATATATATTTTTTAAGACAGCCTGTGCAGGAAAATCTGTGAAACACTTATCTCCAAGAAACCATTAAAAGGCCAGAGGTGGAGCTGTGCTTCAAGTGACAAAGTGCCCACCTTGACTATAGAAACTAAGGAACAACAGCACCCAATCCCTGAGTTCAAACCCTATTACTGGCTAAAAAATAAATACAAATCTATCTCTTTCCCAAAGAAGCATTTCTCAAGGAACTGGATTCCCAGATTATCTATCTTGCTCTTGTGAGATTTCTCTTCCAGTTTCTATTCTAGTATGTCTGCATTAAACAGTTGCTATTTTGCAACTTGAAGCAGCCTAGTACAGTCAAGATCTGGGTTTTGAAGACAGATAACCTAGATTGAAGTGTCGACTTATCACTTAATTCATGATAGTCTAGACCAAGGTGATCAAATGCTCTAAGACTCAGTATCCTCATCTGTATAATTAGATTAACAATGTCTACCTTATTGTAGCTGTGGAAGACAAAGTAAGAGCACCAAAACACTCAGAATCAAGTTCACAGAACCTGTGAATGTATAATTTACCTTGACCTGAGAAATCTCCCTGAATGTGGATTTGGAGATAGGAAAATACCTCAGTCCTAATCTTTAAAATTGAATCTTTAAACAACCCAGATGCCACACTACAGATAAATGGATCCAAAACTTGTGGTACTTATATACAAAGGAATATTATGCAGCCATTAGAAAAGACAAAATAATGGCATTTGCAGGGGATGGAACTAGAAAAAAATCATTTTGAGCAAGATAATCCAAGAGCAGAGAGGCAAATGGCACATGGTTTCCCTGATATGTGGGTGTTGAATCCAAAATGCAAGGAGATATGACAAAGTAAGCAGGACTTGAGAAACAAAGGATCTCCACTCAAATTGTCATATCATTTCTAAATGACTCCATGTTCTTGATCACATATAAGATATATAGATAAAATTAAGGAAGTAAAGAAGTTCATACAAGATCTAAAACAAAACTCCAACAAAGAATTTGAAGCCATCAAAGCCAACCAACTAAACAGAAACGAAATAAAAAACAAAGTAGAAAGTCTTGATAGTAGGTTAGACCATGCACAAGATCGAATTTTGGGGATTGAAGACAGCCTAGATATTATAGAGAAAGAAAATACAACCATCCAAGACTAATCCAACGAATATGATAGAACTATTCAACACTTGGAAGACACCATCAGAAGGCCTAATCTGAGGATAATGGGTGTAGCGGAGCAACTAGAGACAGAAGTTAATGGTCTAGGAAATTTGTTTAACAGGATCCTAGCAGAGAACTTCCCAAACATGCAAAAAGATAGGCCTATTCAGATACAAGAAGCTTTTAGAACTCCAAATAGACCAGACCAGAATAGGACATCCAACCATCACATTATAATCCACACAGGATCAATTCAGACCAAGGAAAAGATCCTTAAAGCTGTCAAGGAGAAAAGATCAATCACCTATAAAGGGAAAACAATTAGAAACACCTCAGATTTCTCAGCAGAGACAAACAAAGCAAGAAGAGCCTGGAATGATGTATGCCATGCCCTAAACACAAACAACTATCAACCAAGAATTCTGTACCCAGCTAAACTCTCCTTCATAACCGAAGCTCAAATGAAACCTTCCATAGCAAAGAAAAATTGAAACAATATATCTCCAAAAACCAGCCCTACAAAAGATTCTTAAAGATTCTTAAACCAACAAGACCACAATAAAGGCCAAGAAACTGCACCCAAACTGAGAAGCTAAGAACCATAAGGAAGAACCCAGTTGCCACAGCCCCCAAGAAGGTGGATAAAATGGCAGGACCTCCCAAATACCTCTCAGTCTTATCTCTCAACATTAACGGACTTAACTCTCCAATTAAGCGACATAGACTGTCTAGTTGGATTAAAAAGCAAGCTCCTTCTATCTGATGCTTTCAGGAGTCACATCTTGCCCATAAAAACAAACACATTTTCAATGTGAAAGGCTGGAACAAAATCTACCAAGCCAATGGCTCCCATAAACAGGCATGAGTTGCAATCCTAATATCAGATTAAAATAGACTTCAAATTCAAATTAGTGAGAAGAGATAAAGAAGGCCGCTACATACTAAATAAGGGATATCTCCTTCAGGAGGCTATTACAATTCTAAATATGTATTCGCCAAACAATGGAGCACCCAAATTTATCCAAGAAACACTACTTTCCTTCAAATCCCACATAGATCCAAAGACATTAATTGTTGGAGACTTTAACACACTTTCCCCACTAGCTAGGTCAACTCAGCAAAAACTCAACAGACTAACCAGAGATCTAAACTACTGCATAGATCAACTAGATTTAACAGACATCTACCGAATATTTCACCCAGCAGCATCAGAATACACGTTTTTCTCAGCAGCACATGAAATATTTCCAAAATAGACCACATTTTAGGCCACAAAGCAAACTTGTCCAAATTCAGAAACATTGAAGTTATACCTTGCATCCTCTCTGACCACAAGGGAATAAAATTAGAACTCAACACCAAAGCCACCAAAAAAAATCCTATAACACATGGAGGCTGAACAACACACTGATGAATCACGAGTGGGTCATGGAAGGGATTAGAAAGGAAATTCAAATGTTCATGATATTTAACAAAAATGAACACACAAATTACCAGCTCCTCTGGGACACAGCAAAGGCAGTACTCAGAGGCAAGTTTATAGCTCTGAGTTCCTACATCAACAAATTGGAGAGACCTAAAACCAACAATTTAATGAGACACCAGAGCCTCCTTGAAAAAGAGCAGCAAGATAAACCCCAATTTAGTAGACAGAAAGAAATAATTAAAATTAACTCAGAATTAAATGAATTAGAATACAAAAAACTATAGAAAGAATCAACAAAACAAAGAGTTGGTTCTTCGAAAAAATAAACAAAATTGACAGACCCTTAGCAAATCTTATCAGAAAAAGAAGAGAACACACCCAACTCAGAGATGAGAATGGAAACATCACCACAGAAACAACC
>NW_012267384.1:3055925-3090792 GCF_000151885.1 Dipodomys ordii | reverse complement strand
TCAAGAAAATGTGGTATATATACACAATGGAATTCTATGCCTCCATCAGAAAGAATGACATTGCCCCATTTGTTAGGAAATGGAAAGACTGGGAAAAAATTTTATTAAGTGAAGTAAGCCAGGCCCAAAGAAACATAGGTCCCATGGTTTCCCTTATTTGCAATTACTAGTATATGTCTGAGACAAGGAGAAAAGGTGAGTTAAGTTGATGTTAGGGAACTGAATCCTAAGATATGTATTCAAATGGTTTTTTTCTTTCATGCAATTGCTTCTAACACATTTATAAGATTATTTCTTTGTTGCTTTGTATGTCCCTGCTTTCACTGTATTTGATGTTGGTATAATTTGTGGAGGTGAAAGGAAAACGCAAATAGGGATACAGGTGGACCCATTGCAAAAATGAGACGTACAAGTCATATGTTGAAAACAAACTTTACAACTTTGGGGTGGGGGGTTGGGTGGGGAGTCGGGGGTGGATGGGATGGGAAGGGGAAACAAAGGAGGAGGCTACAATTTTTTTTGGGGGGTCCGGTCATGGGGCCTGAACTCTGGGTCTGGGCACTGTCTCTCAGCTCTTCAGCTCAAGGCTAGCACTCTACCACTTGAGCCACAGCGCCACTTCCGGCTTCTTCCTTTTTGTTTATATGGTGCTGAGGAATCGAACCCAGGGCCTCATGCATGCAAGGCAAGCGCTCTACCACTGAGTCATCTTCCTAGCCCCTACAATTCTTGATAAGAAATATACTCATTATCTTGCCCATGTAATTGTAACCCCTCTGTACAGTATTTTCACAATAAAAAATAAAAAAGATATATAGATACACATAAAGATATGCACATCTGAGGAAAGCTAATAGGAAGACAGAGAATCAGAGGGAAATGGGAAAATATACAACAGAGGAGCCTATCAGCTACACTGCACATTGATGAAAACAAACTTAGTAATCCAAGGGCAGTGATGGGAGGAGGGAATGAGAGGGAAAGAGGGAACAGCTGACACTAAGCAAAGGAAAAGAAATGCACATATCACCGGAAGTGGAAGAAATAGTTGCATTGTCAAAGCTCACAGGATCCACAAACATTATAGACCGTGATAATGACAATTTGCCTCATGAAGGTTAAAATGTGTTTGTGACTTTTAAGTATCACTATCTCAAAATACCGTGAAATTTATGTAATCACTTAATCTCAATAAAAAATAGTTTTTAAAAAGTAAATCTTTAAAAGTGGAGATCCTTTTCAGACCGCATTTCTCAATGCAACAAGAAACAGAGATGGCAATGTAAGAAGAATTCAAGCTATCATTGCTGTTTTTGAAAACTGGGGAAGAGGCCATGTAAGCATTCTTCAGGAATTGGGAAAAGTAAGGAAACAAATTCTTCCCTAGATTATACAAGAAGAAATGTGGTCCTGATGACTGTGGTTTTACCCTAATGAGATCTACATTAGACTCCTGGCCTACAGAATTACCAAATTAAAATATTTGTTTTAAGCCACTACATTTGTGGTGGTTTGTTATAGCAGCAATGAAAAACTACTACATGGTTATTGTAAGAAAGCATAAATAGAGGGCATAACCCAATGCCTGGCATTTAAGACAGATTAAACTCTAAACAAGAATTAGTTTGCTCTTATAATTTACCCTTAATGTGATTCACTCAGTCACTGATAATAAATTCATTCTATAAACTCATTCTATAAACCAGACACCATTGTTGGAAATCACATAATTTATCTTCTAATCAAAGCAACAAAAGAATTTTATATACTTGGAATTATGTTTCACTTTATACACACAGCAAACCCAAGTCATCACTTATTTTTCTTCTCAGTTACTCTGTCACAGGCCCTCACACATCACATACACCAACAGGAACAAGCAATCCCTGCTTGACCTGCAAGCTTATTACTGTGTCTTTTCTCTGCTTATACAAAGCAAAGCCCAGCCAAAATACTGTGATGAACTTAAATAATCACAAAGTAATGTGTGTTACTCAAATTAACCTTTTTCAAAGGTTCAGCGGACACAGGGACTGACAGAGGCAGAAGACTGAGGAAGTGGGAGGGGCAGCATGAGTAATTGGGAGGGAAAAAAAAGAATAGAATTGCCGCTATTCCCTCTTAAAGATTTGATGAAATATGGGAAGGGGACATCTATTGTGGTAAGGTTAGACTTGCCAAATTCAGTGCAGGTGAACAAGGGCCCAAATTGAAATTCAAGCTGTTTTCCCAGCCGTACAAGTTACTTGACAAACAGCCAGTTCTGGTCCTCCTCTGCTCCCTCTATCCTAGAGCCCTTGCTAATTTGTCTAATGAATTCAAGCTGATCAAACCCACATAGAGTGACACTGCTCCTAACTCATCTTTCAGACAAAATGCTTCTGAATGCAAGGCACTGAGAAATCCTTCCGCCTACTCGGAATGCCACCAAGTTGCTGCAAGCCAGACACTGAATTGTCCTGGTAGGACTGAGGCCACTCTGCTTCTTTAGGTCAAAATTAAAGCCTGCTCTCCAGAAGGATAAGTCTCACCGCACAGAGGGGCAGCTAAGGGTCACTCCCCCACTGAGGAGCACTCAGAAAAACATATTCTACCTGGTGGTGAGTTTCAAAGCTCTACTCCGCTTCAAATGATCGCTTCTGCTGTGTTTGGGCCTCTGAATACAGGGCGGACCCGCTAGAGAAGCACAGACTCGAAGTGGAATAGATCAAGGAACTCCACCAGGGATTTGTCAACTTACAAGGTAATGTTCACATTGTAATGGCAGCCTCCCTTTACCCAGGAAAACCAGACCTCGATGTGAGAAAAGGAATATAGTCACTTTACGTTCCCTGATGCTTCTTTTTCTTCTCTGGGAGAAAGTGTCTGTTGATTGTTTTTAATGTTTTTATTGATGTCCAGATGTTGGAGCAAAAAAACAAGACTAACACTGAATGTCCGGGGCTCCTGATTTCCCACATCTCCCCATCTCATTGAGCAGCTGGCATAGCTAGAGGACTGTTTATTCTATGGCTTATGTCCCCTTTCATCTTTGATGTCCCAAGATGTCAAAGGTTGTAAATTTAATATTGATTTTATAAAGTAGTTTTACTCTAACATGTCAGTTATGATTAACTTCAACCTAGAAGAAGCTCAGCCACCGATCTGGATTTGCACGCAATGTGGCTACCCAGCTCTCAAGCTCCCTGAGTGAATGCTTTATTTATTACTGTAATGCAGTGGTTTAGAAAGGCCAAGATGGCCCCCAGCCCTCAACTCTCTCTTTGCTCTGAGCCCCCAGCACCTGAGCCCTTACATTAAGCTTGAAAACTTGAGTAGATCAGGAAGAGGTATCGTTTGCTGGCATGTCAACAGACAGAAGAGTTTATAGATCACATTATACCCCAGTGGATATAACCAGAGAGATTAGAATGAGAAGTCTTACTTGAGTTTCAACTCCTCCAATTCTTCAATCTTCCCTATGCCCTTGTGTGCTCCTACCAGGATGGGACTAGCAGTGACAAAAGCTGACATCTATTGAACACTTTCTTTTGTTTGTTTCATAAATCCTAACTTTTTTTTAGATTTTAAGTTATTGTTAAGTAGTATGCAAAGGAGTTGCAATTTAACAAAGCAGTTTATGAATATAAGGCAAGTTGAACAATGTCACCCCTTTCAACATCCTCTCTCATCCCTCTCCCACCCACCACTTCCCTCACTCTTCTTGATTTCATAGGATATATATTGCATTCTTGACTGCATTCTCCTCCTCCTCTTCAATCATCTATTCCTTTCCCCTGGACCCTTACTGGATCCCTTTCCCCAGGCACCTACTGCTTTCTGGTGTTTGTTTTGTTGAACTTTGACTTTGCCTTTCTAAGATTTTACACTATTTGAGTTCTCCCATGAATTCACTATATTTCAGTTCATATATTTGTATACACATGCATATCACCCAGTGTATTTGAACATTTTCTATAGACTGGCCAATAAATACACAACAGGCACAATACTAAGTGTTTTTATTTAGCTTTCACATCAGTCCTATGAAAAGAATATTTATTTTTACTATTATTTGTTATTACTATTTCTACTACTAGAAGTTCATTTCACAGATAAAGATTAAGGAAAGCTCAGGATTCCACAGTTGCCAATATAGAAACTAGACCTCAACACCAGATAATCTGACCCCCAGACCATAGTCTAGTCCCAAACACCGCAATGAGTGCGTTATTAGAAAATCAGAGCTGAGGCGGTGGTACATCCCTGCGATCTCAGGTACTTTGGAGGCTGAGATCATGATGATCAGCGACAAGGAGAGCAATACAAGCCAAAAGATAGTGAGATCCTCTATGAAACATAACTAAAAAATTTTTAAAGGGCTGAGGGTATGGCCCAAATGGTAGAGTTCCTGCATACCCAATGTGAGGCTAAGTCAAATTCCAGTACCACAAAAAGAGGAAATTACATTTGCGTACCAATCTTGCTGAAATATCTTTGACTTAAATTAACACCTTCTATTTTAAGATTATATTTTTTATACAGACAGATTCTAAAGTAGTGGTATTCATCCCCAAATCCCTTTTTTTTTTCTCTCTTCAGTCGAAAAAGGAAGGCTGCTGGCATTTTTATCCTGTGCCTCTGGTCCTCTCTCCTTCCTCCCACCCTGGGTCAGCTCCTCTTGGATAAGGAAGCTCAGGATGCCCACTGCTTTGCTGGTAAGAACTCTTCCTGAAGCCATATGTCCAGTGTCTGTTCATCAGCTGTTCACTACAGGAGCTACCATGGCACACTCAGCTTTGCAGGTTGAAGAAAATGACCATAGCCTTCTCAGCTTTGGAAATAAATCTCAACTCTCTATTCTCACATCACAGGGAGCTGACCGTGGAACACCAGGGCACTTTATCTTCCAATTAAATGCAATACCTATGCTGGCCTGACCTCCACCGTCCAAGCTGAGATATACTGCTTCTCCTGACACTTTCCCTCTTCCTTCTATCTTTGGGGAAAGGATCTTAACAGTGAGAAAAAGGATAATTTAAGGCAGATTACTGATGGATCCAGTATGATCTGACATGCTTCTATCAAAGAGGGGTCCCAGGGTACTACCACTCCTAATCTAGGCAGGCTCTCTTAGTTTTCTGAGTGATAGAATAGAGTAGACACAATGTGGAGCCCATTTCTAAGCACAAACATTCAGACACTGGCGGCATCCTCTTCCACTTACTGGTCACATATCAGAAGCCCAACTGACCTAATGCAAGGACCACAGAACAAAGCCCTGAGATTACATGGTGAGGGAGGGGCCCCACTGAGCCTTGCATTGGGACATTCAGGGGAGTCAAAGTGTCTTGAACTCTCCACACAAAACCACTTGTTAGCTGAATACAACCAAGTAGTGCCTACTAAGGCTCATGGAACAGAACTCCCCAAGATTGTGAAACCTAATTAAGAGAAAGGCAGTAGTTTATGGTAGTGGGTTCGCCAACAGTATATATAGGTGCCCAGGACAAATAGCTTCAGCTACTCTACCTAACCCAATTCAGTGTATTTAACCAGAGAGGCTATGCTGCCTTCTCCAAATAATCCCTCATTTGTGACTTAAAACCATTTCTGCATGACAAATACTAATGTTCTGTCCTGTGGAGCAAGTTTTCCCAATTGATTATACATTGTTAATGAAGGATTAATCCTTTGGCATATTAATATCTCCTAATTCATAGACCAGTTGGAACTCAGTCCTAAACTAAACCCTGAGCCCACGCTTTCTTTTAGTTCTTAGTTTCTTCAGTTACCACATGATTTTTTTAACAGTCAGAAGGTAATCTCTTCACTTCAGAGGAAACACATAAAAAGCCCTGCTCTAGGTGGATAAAGAAATGCATTCTTTATTGTAAGGCCTAATCATTCCTGTAAAAGACATAAGGGTAGGCACTTTTAGTTATTAGTTTCCAAATATAATTTCATTCTTCTATTTAAGAGTATATGTTTTAATGTGAATTCTAGATTAAATGACTGTGAGAAGACAGTATGTTCAGAAGCACAGTTTTAGAACTCAGCTATGTATGAATCCATAATATACTTTCATAGAAATAACAGCAATTTAAAAAGAATCCCAGACAGATGCAGGGCAAACTTGAGTGTCCTACTTTAACAAAAGACACCTAGACTTTGGATGCTTGAGATTTGAGTGCCAGAATTGCCATGCCACTGCGTGTGTGATTTGCCCCAGGTAACTTCAAGAATATTTCCTTAGAAGAAGTAGGCATCAGTGACTCATGCCTATAATCCTAGCTACTAAAGAGGCTGAGAACTGAGGATCCTAGAATGAAGCCAGCCCTAGCAAGAAGAAAAATCCTTGAGACGTTTATCTGCAATTAGCCCACAAAATGCCAAAAGTGAAGTGTAGCTCAAGTGACAGAACACTAGCTGTGAGAAAAAAAAAAGTTAAGCAAGAGCAAAACCTTGTGTTCAAGGTCCCAGTGTGCATGCATACACACACATACGAGCTTCTCCTTGCAGTAAAAGGAGAGAAGGGAGAAGGGAGGGAGAAGAAAGCACATGAGAAAGGAGACAAAGGAGAAAGAGAAAGAGGAAAAAAAAGAAAGAGAGGAGAAAAAAGAGTAGAATAAAAAGAAGGGAAAAATAGATCCAAAAGTTCTGCCTGGATGCTGAAGGGAGGGTAGGTCTGGCAAACTTCTCCCTGCCCGAGGGATCTTACCTAGCCTAATCTTTGACCACCCCAGTTCTTAAAGAAATGTATAAGTTCACATTGGTGATCTTTTTTTTTTCTTTCCTGAGATGCAACTGTTAGTATGAGACATTTTGATGACATTTATGTCATATTCCCTAGATGCTACATAAAAAATACTTAATATATTATAAATGAGAATGTATCCACAATTCTGAAGCTATGGCTTTATCAAAGTTCTTTTTTTCCCAAATATGATACACATGATGTTAGTGCCAATTCTTATTAACTGCAATATTCCATGCGGACACCCACGACACATTCCCCCAAATCCAGTCACAAAAATACTTCTAATTAGCCATAAATGAGAATGTACATACATTTCCAGTCACCACCCATTTCTATCAAAGTTCACATCAATGAAAACTTAAACTGTTGCCACCAAGCTGCCTGGCTTCAATTCCAACAATTCTATTTCTGAAATGCTTAGAAAATTGACTCTTTAGATCTTGCTGGGTAAACAGATCTGAGGTAGATTTATTTCATCCTAAGCCTTGTATTTGATATAGGTGTGCTCCTGAACCCAACTAAAATGCATACCATAGCCAGTTCAAAGGCAGTGATAAAATTACTAGGTTAAATATTTTGGCTAGATTTCCTGTTTTCAGAGGGCAGGCCTTTGTGTCCTACAGTGTCTGCATTTGCATGTAGCAGTCAGGGTCTTATTAAATTACACCAAATCTGCCAGCTTCCAAAAGAACCAGGCCCCACAGGGAAGACTCTGGGGCACCCAGAGCCACCGTGAGCCACACCAATGGCCAGCCCACTTTAAATCTCAATAACTGCCTTCATATCACCAGACCTCTAGCTTTCTTCAGGAATGCTGGCTTTAAGCCTCTTAAGATGATCACAGATCATGAAGTAGCCCATTCTGTTCAAACTGTTGAGTTTATAAGGTCATATTAGTTATAGCTCAGAAAATCTCCCAACTCAGAGCTGGGAAGCACCGGGCTCTGCTCTTCGATTTCTCTCTGAGCTCTCGTTCACTTTACACTAGGCTTTGTCTGGGGCTGCTCTGCAAGCCCAAGATCATGGTGTATATGTGTGACATCACAGTGAAAGACAGGCTTTATGTTAGGGAAAATGCTTGATTTTGCTTACTTTCACTGCCTTTAAAAACTCATTAAATGGGATTCTGCCTTTTACTTGCCGAAGTGTTTAAAACCCTTTTTAATGAAAAATTCTAATCCTGTATAATCACACCATAAGTACTTTCTTTCTGTTCAAAGAGGAAACAGTGTTAAATTTTAATGCATACCTCTGGCAGGCTATAATGAAAGTGTTCAGTTGGTTTTAAATCCGATTAGTATAACTGTTACAGATTAGAGAAAAAAAATCCCAAATGATTGGACCAAGCCCCAAATCAAGGGAACCAACTTAGAGGCTGGATCATGCCAGACTCAAAGGGAGCATCAAGACTCTTGAATTCTTTCAGCCAAAATATGTGGAGATACTAATAATTTTTTTGAAAAAGGCAAAGATCTGTGCCAAGTATTGCAGGGAGGAAAAGCAAAGCCTGCAGACAGGAGGCGGAACACAACATGAACCAACTTGAATGAGAGCAAGGCCAAGAGCAAGACAAAGTTACACCCCAAGTTACAAATCAGCAGGACTTCTTGGGTCTACCTATTAATAGAGGACTAGAAAGAGAATTCCACAGACAAGGAGATGGGGGCTGAGTTGGGAAAAGACATAAAGTCTTCCTTTAATTAGGAAAAGTTTATATGTGTAGAATTTAGGTAATGGAAGAAGAACTTTTGGCTGAAGAGTTGTTGTTAACAGGCAAAACAAGGTGTTTATGTCTATTTCTTATTTGATCCCACAGTAGTCTAGTGAGGTGAATATTATTCCCAATTTCATATATTAAAAATCAGTCTTAGAAGAGTTGTGAAAGTTGCCTAAGATCAATAGCCAACTAGGGGCAGCATTAAGAAGAAAAGCATGGTTGAGTTCCTCAATATTCATTTAGTCTTGAGAACTCATTAAATCTTATTCTTCTCACAGCCACCTTTAAGTTCCAACCCACTCTAAAATGCTTCTCAGAGCATGGTGGTACACATCTGTAATCCAACTACTTGAGAAGTGGAGGTAGGAGGATTGCAGTTTCTCCTGCTTTGACAAAAATGTGAGAGCCGACCTGGAAAAAAAAAAAAAAGAAGTTCAAATGCAATGGGACTGTGGGTGTGGCTCCAGTGACAGTGTTTGCCTCAGAGGTCTTGAGTTCAATCCCCAGTATTGCCTAAGTAAATAAATAAATTACTTTCTTGGAAAACTAGGATAGAAATAGCATTTCTGATTCTTGAACTTACAGATTTTCTCTGATTGCCTAAGTGGCATTAATTGCACTCTAGCTTACTTCTCACACAAAGGCTTACTTCAATACTTTTCAATTGGCCAAGTCAACTAGATGTACAGAACAGGAACATTTAAAAAAAAACCTAAGAAAATAAACATCTACACATTTGTACTTATGAGATTACACTCAACCATCTCATTTGCACTTCCTGCACAATCTACCATGTGGAGGGGGAGGGGAGACATTGAAACCAAAGAGTATATGCCAGAACATTGCCAATGAGAACCTAAAAACATTTCCTTCATGGTTCTAATTCCTCTCTATCATGGGTGAGAACCACTGGGTTAGCTGGACTCAAAATCAGGTGATTTGACATTGCATTACAGCTCTGACATTTAGTCAACATATGGGTCTTCATAACACTATCTCTGAGAATAATTTTATTATCTACAAACCAGAAATCATCATATCTTCTTTAATTATACCTTAGGGTTATTGTAAGGATCAAATCAACAAATCTGTCAAGTTATCATGGCATGTTATTAATGCATCTAGATTTGGAAGCAGGTCCATGGATCTTGCTTTTATAACATGCCCTGCGTACCTGAGCAGAGTGGATATTTAATAATAGGTATTGGTTCATATCTCTTTCAATCTTAGAGAAATAATAGCACATCCAACCATTCTCCATTCAATACTCTCTACTTGTCTCTCCTGCCTCCTCCACTTATTTCACAAGTATTAAAGACAATACCTGTTCACAAGTCATTGTTGTATAGGACTCTGTAAGCCATAATATGGTAAGACTCCTAGCTGGTCATTATTTGCCAACTTTCTTCTCTCTGCCATTCTACCTTCAAACCAAAATGTCTGCCTATATCTCTTCAATGTCATAAAAAGTTACAACTTCTGCCATAAATCAATTAATAGTGGCTCAAAAGTGGAAAACCACAGAGGCAGCTCAAACTCGGAATACTAGCTGTTTGAGAAGTGGAGATCAGAGGCTCATGGGTTGAGACCAGATAGGGTAAAAAGGTGTTGGCAACACTGCATCCCAATGAATGGCTGGGCATGGTGGTACTCATGTTATCCCAGCAACAGGGGAAGCATGATGGTTGGGCATAGTGGCAAATGCCTGTCATACCCAGTGACACAGGGAAGCACCAATAGGATGGTTACTGCCCAGACCATCCTGGACACAAAGTGAGACCTTACCTGAAAAATAATTGAGGTTAAAAGGGGCTAGAGGCATGGATCAAGTGGCAGAGCAACTGCCTACCAAGTCTAAGACCCTGAGTTCAATCCCTAGTATTACCAGAAATCAAAAAAGAAAACTAAAAGAAAAAAGAACAGTTTAAGACTTTTTAAGAAATATATCCTGATGAGTTACAAGAAAAACAATTAATTTCCTCATTAAAAAAGAACCAGGAAATTGAAGTAAAAAGTAAAATAGAAATCCCTCACAGGAAGAGTAAGGACACACACACACACACACACACACACACACATTCATGAATGCAAGAAGAAATGAAAACAAGCCTTCAGGCCCTCAAAACACAGCAATCAGACAGCTGCATGCATGCATCCTACATTTGATTTTTATTTTACATGAAGTATTTTTGTATCTGCTTTGCCTAAATTTGGCCTCTTACCAAAGCCTAATGACTTTACTTTATGTTAAGCTTTTGGAAGTTTCTAAACTTAAAACTAGAAGAAAAAACCTGTTAATTTATCTTACAGGAGAAGGTGTTATAATTTGAATGAAAAGCAGCAAGCAGACAGATAAAAAGGAGTTGGCACAAAGCTTGGGCAGTAGGTAATGAGGTTTTCTTTTTGTACCTGCAAGGTTGAGATATTGTCTCCAATGTTGTCTGATGTTATTACTATCTCCTGTTTTCACTTTTGCATTTGGTTCAAGCATAACTGTGTGAAGATTTAAATGTCTTTTGCAGATTTGCTATTTTAATAAGCTCATAATGTTAAAACACTATGTGTAGCCCGGCACCGGTGGCTCACGCTTGTAATCCTAGCTAGTCAGGAGACTGAGATCTGAGGATCTCGGTTCCAAGCCAGCCCGGGCAGGAAAGTCCGTGAGACTCTTATCTCCAATAACCAACAGAAAACCAAAAGTGGAGCTGTGGCTCAAGTGATAGAGAGCTCGCCTTGAGCTGAAGAGCACAAGGACAGCACCCAAGCCCAGAGTTCAAGTCCCACGACCAAAAAAAAAAAAAAAACCACTATGTATGTTGATAGTGGTATTTACAATGTATTAAGCAAACAAATCAAATCATTTTTTTAATGCTCAGTGGCCTAATTTGACTTTTTTGCAGGCCCAGGTCAGTTCTGAAATTAATCATTAGGTTAGGCTTTTCTCTGATCTCTTTGTCATTTATTCCATCCACCATTACAAATCTCACAGATTGGAAGTGGAGGTATGGCTCAAGTAGTAGAGAGCCAGCCTTGAGAACAAAGACTGAGAGGCCCTGAAATAAAGCACCATAACCCATACAAACAAAAGAATCTATCTCACAGCCCATGTGACCTTAACATCTCAAAAACTGTCCTGGTCCTATTGAGAACCATAAGCAGAACAGAGTAATTATGAGCTATAGTTATGAATTTCTCTGGCTGTCCAAAATATGCTCAGGTACCAAAAGACAAATGTAAAAATTGATGACTAGATCGTTTCTGTGTTTAAAATGTACATTGAACTTAACAGGCTGAGGCAGAAGGATTACCAGCCTCGATTACACAGTGAAGCTTTGTCTAAGAAACAAAGCAAAACAAAACAAAAAGACATTAAATTCTTGCACAAACAATGGAATATCATCAGCATAGGCAAATCCAAGCCACTGAATATTGACATTAAATTTGAATTCGAAACAAAGAAGGTGTTTCAAGAGGTCCTCTTAGTTCTCTCCTTTATGAAATATTTTAATAGTGTTTTGCTTTTTTTTTTTTTTTACAAATACAGGTCCACTGTTTTAAAAGAAATCAGGAAACACACACGAACATGAATCTATAATTCTATCTTATCCTATCTTCTGTTATACATAATTTAATAAGTCAATCTGGAACACTTGATTTTTATGATTTTATTTTCACTTAATGTCTAGTTAATATCTTCCCACGTGATTAAATATTCTTCAACTTCAGTAACACTTATAAAGGTATCTAGTATGCCATTAAGGAGTACAATGATGACTAAGGTTAAACATTGAGGTGACTTCACCTAACTAAGGCAGCAGTGAATTTATACTTACTTATATAGTAAGTATAAATTTTTAATTTAATCTAATTTAATTGTAAGGGTGATGTACAGAGGGTTATAGTTACATAAGTAAGGTAATGAGTACATTTCTTGTGGAACATTGTTACCCCCTTCCTCCTTTTTCTCCCACTCCCCTCCTCCATCTCACACACACACACACACACACACACACACACATTGTAAAGTTCAGTTCCAATATAGTGTCTTGTAAATATCAATATTGCATTGGTTCACCCTTTGTCCTTTGTCACATCATTTTGTTATTTGCTTTCCCTTCCCCAAATCAGATAAATGCATATTAAGACACAAGGTACCAAAATCAAAAACAGTGACAATAGGGGATAAAGCTAAGGAGAAAAAAAATGAAAGAAACAGGAAAGAACTTCACACACTGTATTAAAAACAAAAACAAAGAGACAAAAAAAACCCTCATTTCCATATCTTGGAGTTGATTTCAATTAGCATCATTTTGTATGATCATAGTTACATAGCTATTGAGCTATTATGATCCTCTGCCAGGATTATCCTAAACATACAGATGGAAGAAAGGCTCTTCAACAAATGATTCTGGCAGAACTGGCTACACACATGTAGAAAACTGAAGTTAGATCCTGATATATCACACTGCACCAGAATCAATTCTAAATGGATCAAGACCTCAAGGTAAGAGCAGATACCCTGAAAATATTACAGGAAGGCATAAGGGCTATGCTAGGGCTCCTTGGCACAGGTTAAAACTTCCTAACTAAAGATCCAGAAACACAACAAATCAAAGAAAGGCTGGATAAATGGGATTGTGATAAACTGCAGAATTTCTGCATGGCAAAGGACATAGCAAGATGAATAGCCCACAGATTGGGAGAAGATATTCACTATCTATACAACAGACAAAGGCCTCATGTCAAAAATATGCCTAGGGCTGGGAAGGTGGCTCAGTGGTAGAGTGTTTGCCTTGCATGCATGAGGCCCTGGGTACAATTCCACAATATCACATAAGCAGAAAAAGCCAGAAATGGCGCTATGGCTCAAGTGGTAGAGCACTAGTCTTGAGCTAAAGAGCTGAGGGACAGCACCCAGGCCCAGAGTTCAGGCCCATGACCAACCAAAAAAAAATTTATATAAATATAATATATAAATATATTTATATATAAGTATATAATATTATATATTCTATGTTATGTTATTTATATAATTATACATATTATATATAATAAATTATATATGTATATATACATACATATATGTATAATATATCTAATATATAAATATATTTTATATAAATATATTTTATATATTATTTATAATATATAAATATATATTTACATATACATATATATATATACACCTAGAGCTCAAAAAATTAAACCTCTCTAAAACAAATCCTCAAAGAAACAACCTGTAATAAGTTCTTTAAGAAGCCAAAACTTAGCCGGGCCCTGGTGGCTCACGCCTGTAATCCTAGCTACTCAGGAGGCTGAGATCTGAGGATCGAGGTTCAAAGCCAGCCCGGGCAGGAGAGACCGTGAGACTCCTATCTCCAATAAACCACCAGAAAACTGGAAGTGGCGCTGTAGCTCAAGTGGTAGAGCGCTCGCCTTGAGCTGAAGAGCTGAAGGACAGCGCCCAGGCCCAGAGTTCAAGCCCCACAACCGACCAAAAAAAAAAAAAAAAAGAAGCCAAAACTCTTCCAGCCCCTACTCCCAACAAGACATTTCGCAGGTCTCTTAAAGTCTCTATAATTGTGAATTTACTGATTAAAATTTTACTATTTACCTTTTTTTGGGGGGGGGGAGTGTAGATGTGGTTATACTGCCAGGACAGGGGCTTAAATTCAAGGCCTGGCGCCTGTTCCTTAGCTTTTTCTTCAAGGCTGGTGCTCTTCGATTTGAGCTATACCTCCATCTTTGGCTGTTGTTTGGAGATAAGAGTCTCATCAACTTTTCTGCCTCAGTCCTCAGATCTCAATTTCCTGAGCAGCTAGGATTACAGGCCTGCGCCACTGGTATTCAGTTTCCATTTACTTTAATTTTTCAGGATAAATTACATACACACACACACACACACACAGGAACACTCACAAATACACAAACTCCTTTGCCTCACAATAAAATCCATAAAATAATTGCATCTATATCAATTCATACCTTTCTTAAATAATTTTGAGCATTTTACATGTATGTGTTTTTCCAATATCATTTTTAAAATAAGTATAATAGGGAATAATATACGCATTTCACAATTACATTCATTTAGCCTACAGACAATCCTCTTTTATTGGTTCATTCATTCAATGAATAGTTCTTGAGTGGACATTAAATATCTATCAATTTGCTATGTTTCTTGGAAGAAATATTTAAGCAGCTACACTGGTATGTTTTCAAAGTTAAAGGCACAAAGAAATGCCTATGCATTTTCTAAATTTTCTCCAAATCTCAAACACAGAACTAAATTTATGTTATATACAGATGTCATCCTACTTTTAAAAAGCTTGTTGGCCAGCTAATTGATCATAAGAAATTCTAATGAAGCTCTCTTGACAAGAGTAATTGTACCAGCTGGGCACTGATGGCCCACAAAGGTAATTGTAGCTACTCAGGAAGTTGAGATATGAAGATCATAGTTTGAAGTCAGCCAGGCAAGAAAATCTGTAAAGATTTATCTGAAATTAGCCAGCAAAAATCTGGAAGTGGAGCCATTACTCAAATGGTAGGATTCTCATCTTGAGTGAAAACAGCAAAGGAAAAGCATCTAGGCCCCGAGTTCTATCCCCAGTACCAGCACAATTACAACAACAACAAAATTGGATCAGGTTGAGCCAAAACCTCAGGGATTTCTGCACTTTTGTACTCCTATGACCTTTAGGTATTGATTATACTAGAGGTTCATCTTGCCAAATGAGATGAACAAATGACCAATTACCTTAACACTGTTTAAAGGTCCAATCACTGTGAAGTTTTAGGACCAGTCAGTATCTCCTCTGTACATCTTCATTTAAGCCTTATTGATGGGAATCTGCTTTGTTCTCAGAACTCAATGTTACTCCCATGGCATGCCCACTGACCACCCTCCCTGCCCCCCAACCTTCCTGGAATTCTTCTCCCTGGAATCTTATCAGCTAATCACACCCAAACCTAATCTCTGGCCTTATCTAAAAATGTAAAACCATCCTAAATCCCAAACCCAACAGTCTGCCCCCAACTACATCCCAAGAAATTCTCATCCCTGGTTATACTTAAAACCTAAAACCTCCATGTTGTCCACTCTTTGTTTCTTTGACTCTGTGTTACTTGGAGTACCTTGTAAGCAATAATAAGGCCAGTTCTGATCTATTGAGGTCTCTGACTACTTCCTTCCTTTTGTCCCCCTGATCTGTCCTTACACTTTGGCCTTATCCAATGCCATTTCCCCTGTGTGTCTCCACAGTTTAGGAGAATGTTTGAGTATTTGAGATCAAATGAACAGAGTTAGATTTAGAGCCGAATCAGTGAAAAGCCAGGACATTCTATCTCTCAGCACTCAAACATGCTCCCAAACTCCTATCCGACTAAATAATGGCCTCCTACAAAGAAAACCCAAAGCTGGCTTCAGAGTCTGCTGGGACCGGTTGGAAGCAAAAGCAGTTTTCCAAAGAACTCTGTCTCAACAGCATGCCATTCCCCACGGAAAGTGTATTTGGATGTATGTAGTGTTGTTCCATATGTATGAGAATATGCTTTACTTATTCACCTGCCTTTTTTCAGCCTGATTATGAGCCCCTAAAGACTGAGAACATGTTTTCTCTTCAGTCTGCAATGATCCCATCCTCACAGAGTCATACTGCTAAATGCTGATACAGGGCTTTTTCCAAGGAACCCATTGCTATTAACAACATTTTATCAAGGTAAGTTAGACAAAACAGATGTTTGAATTTGGGAGGTGATGTTAGTGGTTACTTACTCCATCACGATTTTTGTTTTAAAGTTCCCACTTATTGTTGACTGTGGGCTGCACATGGTGCTAAGATCTTTATGTGAATTACCTCATGTGACTTCACAAAAGCCCACGGGGATCCGGTACTGGTGGCACTTAGGAGGCTGAGATTTGAGATTTGAAACCAGCCTGAGCAGAAGAGTTCCTGAGATTCTTGCCACCAATTAACCAGCAAAAATCCCTACGTAGAGGTATGGCTTAAGTAGTAGAGTGTTAGCCTTGAGTGAAAAAGCCAAGGAACAGTGCTCAGGCCTTGAGTTCAAGCCTTAGTGCCAACACACACACACACACACACAATAATAAATTTGAAAGTGAGTAATAAATGATATTTGAATACAACATGTGTAAAGGTATCTGTCTATAACTTCTAATCTTAATAACTAGATTTTCTGCAAATAAACCACTATTCTTCATATATTTACTTGGAGAAGGATAGTGGTTATCTAATGCTAGGAAGCAGGAGGAATGGGAAGGAAGGTCCATCCAGGGGTGTAAAGTTACAGCATATAGAAGGAAGTAGCTCTGGTATGGCCTTGATTAGTAAGGTAACTACAAATAACAAATATTTGTTGTGTATCTCAGACTGCTAGGAGAAATGATTCCAAATGCTTTCACCACAAAGAAATAATACAGTTGTGAGGAAATAGATTTAACCTGATTTTAATAATAAAAAGTGGTAGTTTATCAATATGTTCCACCTTTATGTTTTTTATGTGCCAGTTATGGAAGCAAAAATAAGCAAAATATCTCTATACTTGAATCAAAATCAAATCTTCAAACTATTTTTTAAAAAGAAGAATATCCCAGCACTGGTGGCTTATACCTGTAATATTAGGAAGCTGAGATCTGAAGATTGTAGTTCAAAACTAGCCCAAGTAGAAAAGTCTGTGAGACTTTTATCTACAATTAACTAGCAAAACCTGGAAGTAGAGGTATGGCTCAAGTGTTAGAGTACCAGCCTTGAGCAAAAAAGCTAAGGAATAGCACCCAGGCCCTTATTATTTCAAGCCCTACTGCTCATACATACAAATATATACATACATGCATGCAGGTGCGCATGCACACACGTGTGCACACACACACACACACACACACACACACAAACTGTATTTATAAATACACTTACCTGCTACCAGATTGTTCATTTTTTAACCAAAAGTTACAGATCTGCATATCTGATTGCATCACTTTCTGGCTGACTGAATTTGTTTCTATGGCTATAGTCATGAAGAAGTTGTTTCTATAGCTAATCAGCTTTGCCAGGGGCCAATATTTTAGCAGATTCCATGTCCCAAAGCAGTAAAGACTATTCTTTTTTTTAAAGACTATTCTTATAAGTGATCTAGTGCCTCAAAGAATATTAAGTTCTATGAAACATTTTTTCTGCATCTCAAAACTTCCTGCTGCCAGTAAAAACTTCCTTGTCTTTACAATGACCCAGTAATTCTGACAGTGCAGAATGTTCCTGGGTGAAATTTACAATACTTGCTCCTCAACAAAAATCAAAGATTCCAGTAATTTGCCTTTTTTGCTATGGCAAATACTAGCTCCAGATTTTCATTTTTTTTTTATTTTCAATCCTCAACTCCTGGAAATGAAAATTATTGGCACACATCTTTTTTTTCTAGCCAGGCCAAAATCCAAGTGACTAACTGCCTATGGAGCAATTTCAGTTAAGGGTCCTAATCAGATGCAACCAAGGATTCCATTTTTTAAAACTAGAAGTTTAAGAACGCTTTACAGCAAATGGAACAAACTAGCAAATTGCATATATAAAAATAGAATGTTAGGAACTAGGAAGGTGGCTCAGTGTAGAGCACTTACCTTGTATGCATGAGGCCTTGGGTTCGATTCCCCAGCACCACATAAGCAAAAAGAAAAAAAGCCGGAAGTGGAGCTGTGGCTCAAGTGGTAGAGCGCTAGCCTTGAGCTGAAGAGCTGAGGGATAGCACCCAGGCCCAGAGTTCAGGCCCCACAACCGGACCCCCCCCAAAAAAAAATAGAATGTGAGCCCTAATGTGGTAGATAATGTCTATAATCCCATCATTTAAAAGACTGAAGCAGGAAAATTTTTGAGCTTGAGGCCATCTTGGACTATACAGCAGGACCTGGTCTCAAAAGGAAAAAAGGAAAATAAAACAAAAAGATAAAAGAGAAGAGAAGGGAAGGTATTTGTACTTTGAATCTATTTGATTATTTCGTGGAATATGAGCTGATAGAGAGAACAAGTAGGCAGCTACTGGTTTTGAGCAGTGTCCTTGTGTAGACTTGGGAAGTTATTTGCTGACTTTAGCCTAAATCATCTGATTTTGTAAATTTTGATGAAAGTTATTCATGAGGTATATAAAGAACATGCATAATGACATCACTTGTCACATCTCAGTTTTAGCAGACAAATATAGCAAAAGTTTATTTCTCGTTCACTGACATATCTGAAGCCATTTAGAAGGGTCTCACCTTCCATCACTCAGGGGTGGAGATGCTACTTTACAATGGCTTCTGCTGGAACACACAATGTTCTTCATCACCAGCAGAGAAAGAGAGGACCTCACATTAATATGCATGTATCACTATTTGGAATGACTTACAACCTAGTCAACTTTGCCAGGGGCCAAAGTGGTTCACACCTAGAATCCTAGCTACTCAAGAGGCTGAGATCTGAGAATTGCAGTTTTAAAGCAGCCCAAGAACCAGCACAAAACCAAAAACAAAGCAACAAAAGAAAGAAAAGAAAAACTAGTCCTTGTTCCCTAACAACTGGAAAGTGGTAGATGAATGTGATCCTGATAGGCAAGGAGAGTCAGATATGATGAGCACACTGAAACTACCACAAAAATATTTGTTTGTCCAGAGGCTATCAGAAAGTCCTTAAGTTCTGCAAACAATGAAATGACTATTTTTTCAAGTTGACTTAGTCTTATTGTTGAAGAACCAAACCATGGAGTTAGATTTAGAACTCAAGCTTCTTTTCTTTTAAAGCAATTTATTTTATTCTTACCTTGTCTTAGCAGGCTGATCTGGTCAGTTTGAGTCTTGGGAAAAGCATTATAGATAATCATTGTGAGAGTTGCCTGGAATATGCCAAGATAAAAGAAACTGTCAGCCAGAAAAGAACTCTGCACAATAAAGTGTTAAGTAAACTAGTACCAGGCAAAATAAGGTAATGCTCTTTTGCTGTCTAGCACCACATAAGATGCTAACTGAAAGAGTAAATAAAAACACTCAACGTGCATTTAGCTTTCATAATTTACCTTCTACAAGGTTGATTTAGAGTATGCAGAATATGCCACATTATTTAGGCTGTAAAAAAGGAGCTACTTTACACTACCTGCCATGTACAATTATAATAATCTGTCAGACAAATATAATTACAGTGTGTGATGTCTGTTTGAGTGTGAAGGCTTTGATTGTGTGGTATTGTCTGCTTTACATTGTGGCACAGCATAAACAATTGCACTCTGTGGTAACTCACAGCTAGGACTAATGCTTCAAGTCAGGAACGCCCCATCAAATAGCACAGATGGTTTGAGGTTGTTGGCTTTGTTTGTCTCCCCTTCCCTCCCCAATCCCCCCTCCCAGAACTGCGGCATTTGCAAGCACAAACTTGACCACAATAAGCCTTCTGCAATGCAGTGTGGGAGGTCTCTGAGATACTGTTAATAAATCACAAATGTGAATGGGTACTAACACAGACTACAGTCAGTTAACAAGTACCAACCATTTTAATGATGGGGGAAAAATGGGTTAAGAAAGGCATGCATATAGAGCACTTTAATGATTTAAAAAATCAGGTGACACTCTATGGGCTAAAAAGTTATTTTACACACTTTTGTTATTAGACTTTCACCCCAGCTGACAAAATAGAGAAGTAACCATCATTAGAGTCTTTCATAATACTATTTAGTAAAAGAAAATGGGGAAATGTTTGATTGGCAACTTATTCAATGATATCTTGCCATTCCATAGGTAGAAATTGGATCAGCCTCTTTTCAATTTTATTTTTCAATTAATGATATTCTTCTCATTGTAACATTCTTACCTAGTAATTTTGCTCTGGGGATTTCTCTATAGTTGATACTTTTAGCTTTTTAAGATGAGTCTTGCTTAGATAGGATTTAAGAGGTACTCACTGGATTCTGTTCTGTTGTAAATCATGTGGAAGAGAAGCTGACAAATAATCTAAAGCACTACACCCAGATTTATAGTCTACCCAAAATTAAATCAGAATTTGGTATTTTACTTTCATTTAGGTTACAAATATATAACTTTTTCATGATATATGAACTAAATTGTATCAAGTGACTATATTAACAACAGAAGCTTCTTTCATTTCTATAGAAAATATGAGTGCTTTCTCTTCTGAACAAACAGGATGATAACCTCAGAGGTTAATTCTTATATTACTGATACCTTTATGCTTTAGATGAACCCATGGATGAACCAATGACAGGTGTATTCTTTTCATAACATTTGAGTTTTCTAATATGGGTTCCAAAGAAGGTTAAAAAAAAACCCTTGTCATAAAGTAGCTACAGAATCATGAAGTCTTTGTATTGAAAGCCTTCTTCTCAGTTAAAAATGATTACTTCTTTCCTTGGTTTCCCCTGTCCCTTGTATAGATTGTTCTGGTTTTTACAAGAATAATGTTCCTGTTTCTATTGCCCTGCAAATTATTTGAGACCAGAGATTAGTTTCTACCCCCTCTTTGCTTTAAAAATGGTGACTAGGTTATAGTAAAGAGCTGAATCAATAGATGCATATGGGTGGGGATAGGGGAGGAGCTACATTATAATAGTGGATATTTGTTTGCCTCTCCAATACCCTATTCCTTCCTTTCTATCCACCATACCACCAGCACCTTGCTGTTTGAAGAGTCAAGTGGATCCATGGGAGCTCTTATCTCTCACTCCTGGGGGAAAATATGTAATGTAGACCAAGCCAAATAGCATATTGCATCCAACCACCAAGTAATAGGCTCTATCTGGAGCACCCTGCTTAAGCAAAGATTTCCATTCAATGATTCTTATCTAGGAAGAAAGAGATAAAGATTCCCTTTACTGCTGGTTTTAATTGTGGAAACTTGGAAGACTGGTAGCTAATGGCAATTATCTAGTCCATAAAGAGACTTAGTATTAAGACAGAGCCACAGTTAAGAGGCACATCACATAGGCAAAAAACCAAAACCAAAACCAAAAAACTGGAAGTCTTACTTGAACCCAGACCAATCCTTTGTATTTTCAGTTACTGAGGGGGATGGAGTGGGAATAAACAAAGAAGAAATTTCCTTATTTTCTTTGTTTCATGAGTCAAATTTTCTGTTTCTTGCAGAGCAATGTATTCTGATAGAGTTGTGAATATCATCATTGAACAGGTGGCATTCAAACAAACATATTAGCTTGGTCTAATACAAAAAAATATACTATTTCCATTCATGAGAAGTGATTTTTAAAAAAACTCCTAACTCTTACCTCTTTCTAAATGAAGGCAATTTCTTTAAAAAAAAACAAAAAAGATTGATTTGATGGTTGACTCAGGCTCTATATAGGAAATAAAGAAGTTGAGCCTAGAGCACATAGTTATATCTACAGACCAAAAAATTCTCAAAGGCTACTATTTCAAAGAACCTACAAGTCAACTTGAGCAAGATTACTATGACCAAAGATAGAACAACTTTAGCATTAAAAAATAACGTCAATTGATTAAAACCAATGAAATATGAATTCCACACATTTGTTATGTACTAGAGGTAAGAAATCTCATTGATCTTGGAGAAGATCAAGAGATCACCCGTGTAGAAAGCAATTAAATATTTAACCTGTCTCTCTTAATATAAACTGTGCCACACGGAGATTAATTGTTAAGGAAACAGTCTCTCTATAGACATATGCCAGCAAAGAATAAAAGAGTGTCCCATGCAGCAAACCTCTAATGAAATGGATTAGGCAATAAGCACTAAGTGTCTGGTAACATCCCCCCAAATAGAGACCAACCAGACATCATGTGCTTCTTGATCTACAAACAGATAATCAGAACTGAATCAAATCAAGCCTCTAAATCTAAAGGGATGCAATCATCGAAATCCAAAATGTGGGAAATTATAAAGAAAACACCCAAAGTTGTCAACAAATACATTCAAAGGGGAAAAAAGAATACAGGGAGAACTTACAGGTTACAAGATTCTTAAGACGTGTGACAACCAAATGGGATTGATTTGAATCAACTAACCATTCAAACAACAAGATAATCAGAGAAATTTAGATGTTAACTGAATAGTTGATAGTAGTAAGGAATTAATAATCTTTATTGATGTGATAATAGTGGTAAGGTTACGTTTTCTTTAAATTCTTTATTTCTGCCAGACATTGGTGGCTCATGCTTATAATCCTAGCTAATCAAAAGGCTGAGATCTAAAGACCACAGTTCAAAGCCACGTAGGAAAATCCATGAGACTCTTAATCTCCAAATTAACCACCAAAAGCCAAAAGTGAAGGTGTAGCTGAAGTGGTAGACCACCAACCTTGAGCACAAAAATCTAAAGGACCCAGTTCCAGCACCAACAAAAGAAAATAAAATTCTTCATCCCTCATAGGTTCATGGAAAACAGAATGAATAAAAAGATAACATATCTCAAATTTGTTCCAAATTTCAGTATTAGAAAGGGATAGAGAAATAACAATGAAGTAAGATAGGAGAAGCCGAAGGATGGGTATGTGATGGGTTTTCAGAGGGATTTTTCCACTCCTATGATAAATTTAAGATTTGCCACACTAAGAAAATTTAAATTATATCATTCTGTTGTTATTCAAAACTAAATGCATGCATTCCAGCCCTCCTTGTTTTCACATAAATGGGCTATCATGCTTTGATCATGTTCCAATTTCTCCAAGTTCTAATTCACCTGTGTACATGTACTGTCACCGATATGTGCATACCTTCTCCCCAGCTAATGAATGTTAGCTCACATACAAACTCATCCCCAGGGAGAGGTGGTACGAAATTCATCACCCTCCCAACCTACACACAAGACTGCATTTCTGCCCACATGGTTTTATCCTGACACCTGTGCTCTATATCCACAGGCCCGCTTGTTCCAATTTCCACATCCAGCTTTAGAAAGACACACATACAGCCAGGGCTAGGTTGAAGAGTCCCCTTTCTACGGGCCTCTGTATATAATCTGGCTCAGTCTAAACCTCTTAAGTGAAAAGCTCTCCTTGGAAATAAAATCTGCCTTCTATGTTCTATTTTATTTCAAACTCAATACAAAGCAACGCTCCCCAAAGAAAAGTTATGCTGGAGTTAGGTTCACACAATTTCCCTGAAATGTAATATGAGATTTAAACACAGATGATATGACTGGTTAATAAATGTCACCATTGAGAGGCTTTGTTCACCTAATAATATCATTCAGATCATTATAAACAAATTGAAGGGGTTCTTATGTGAAACAAACACGGCAGGACTTATTCCTGCGTAACACAAGACAGAGGCAGGGCAACCAATCCTAAGGGCCTATGAGAAGGGGCAAGGCCGGCGTGCAGCTTTGTGGTATCCCGGGAGGATTTTATTTCCAAATATAAAATTCATGCCATGCTCACAGGCAGAACCTTAGAATAGTCATAATGATCTAATGACAGCATTACCATGGAAGGCTGCTACTAATACCTTGAACTACTGCCGTTCTATACAGATCCAGGGATATGATTTCAAAGCTCATGTGGAATGAAGACTGCCCCAGCCGAAAGCAATCCACCCAAGTAAAAAGGAGAAGGAAGAAAAGAAAAAGGCAGAATGCAACTGAAGCCCACAATTTGGGATGGCTATGGTGGGGAGGTCAGAGTTGGTGCTTTGCTTGTGGGGTTTCTTTTATTATTGTTGTAGTTTAGGGAAGGAGTGGTTATTTTATGGCAAAGAGAAAATGTCTCTAAATTAGAAGGCATGGTCTGCCCCTGACTTCCTGAATTATTCCTAGCTTAAAGATTATAATGTGTTTATGTTTTCTTGTCTGCACAGAGAGGGCAAAGCAACTGGCTTCCATTGCTCTCAAACCCCGCTCCGTGTGCTGTCAAGGGGCAGCGCACTGATGGCAGATCCCTTGTGCTCAGTCTTATTTCCACTTTAATGTTAAAGGAAGACAAGAAATAGCATATTAACTGCAAAAGAGTTAAGCCACCCGTAAGTCCAACCAAATAAACATCCAAGGCCTTTTGGGCCCGTCACTTGACATGTGGATGAAAATGGCTGTTGTTGTGTTTCTAGAAATCAAAGGAAACATCAGAAACTTTGCAAACAGGAAAAACTGCAGAACATTTCAAATACAGGTTAAGTGCCCATATTTATGGGTAACTTTCAGTGTTTCAAAGCTAACCCTACAATTTTTTTTGAGAGAGGTTCTGACAGGCCTGTAATATGCATATATATGTATAATTTTTAAGTGATGCTGAAATTTCTTTTCATTCTTTGAGTAATTTCCAGTTGGATTTCATAATTTTAACAGTATTTTTCATATATAATGCCAAATTTGGTAACACCTACTTAAAGTGCATTGTAAGGTGTGTTTAAGATACATTGAGCTCTTTAGAGAAAAGGGACTATGAAAGTCTAATAAATAATAAGTACATGATTGACACAGGATCATACTAGGAGCTCATGTTTGAAACTTGGCAAAAATATATGCATTTGGGTTACTTCTCAGCTAGACAATCCATTGGCAGGAAATAGGCAAGATTCCTACACTCCCCAGATTTTTAAATTCTATTGTATGGCAGGGGAAAAGGTTATGGCCTGTGAAAGCCTGTCTGATGCTAAAATCCACTCAACAAAAATCCAATTAAGATCCCAAATTTGGGCTTTCAAAGTGTATTGATTACCTATAATCCTAGCTATTCAGGAGACTGAAATCAAAGGATCACAGTTCAAAACCAGCCTGGTCAGAAAAGTCCATAACACTGTTATCTTCAATTAATCAGCAAAAAGCTGAAAGTGGAGCTATGGGTTCAATTGGTAGAGTGGCAAAAAAGTGAGCAAAAAAGCTAAGAGATAGCTCAGAGACCCTGAGTTCAAGCCTCAATACACACACACACACACACACACACACACACACACACAAATGCATTCATTGTAATGTTAAAGAAATACAAAATACATAGAAAGTAGAGTTATAAAGGGCAGCTGGATTCAACCACATGGCCAAATTTGAATCAGCAAACTGACATTCTCTGAGATAACACACATTATGTCCTTTAAAATTAAAAAAGAGAAATAAGAGCCAAGTACCATTACTCATTCGCTATTTTGTAAGTTGGTTCAACTCAAGAATGCATAATTTTCTGGTTATAATGCAAACTAAAGAAGGATGAGAGCCAGATATAAACAATTTCTTCCTTATGGAGTAAAATATATAGCTATCCAGGGATTTGATATGATTAGGAGAAGAGATCAGATGCCTTCCATTTTGGCTGCAATGGGACCTGCCTTGGCAGCTTCTGGATTGATCACCAGAGAAGTAAAGATGAGAGTAGGAAGATTACTTTAAAAAGATGGAAATAAAGTGCTCTGTATGTAAACAAAAGTGGGGCAGGTTTATCATAAGCTAAGTAAGCTGTGGGGGTTGTAGGTTAAGATTTCACCAGAACATCTGCTTAGCAACAATTAATCTAAAGCATGACATTTGACTCATCACTTCAGACAAGATTTTTCTTTTCATATTTGTGGGAAGAATTTATTGACTACTACATATTACCAATACGTATACACAGCATATACAGCAGTTAATGAATATGTATATTTTGTACATATTTTATGTGTGCCAACTAAATAACACTTCCTATAAAACTTCCAAGTGGGTAAATACAGATACATTGTATGAATTATATGTTGTATTTGTTTCTCTGATCATTTAATCTATTACTGGGGTTGAAACATTTTTACACAATACCATGCCACCAATAATTAAGTATGAAGTATATTTCCTGTTCTAAAAGGGTAATATGATAAATAAAGGGTAAGGATAAGTGGGGAGCTGTCCTGAGACCATAAGGAAACAAGTTTGGGGACTAACATAATATGTGGAGGAGTGCAGAGAGGTAAGCAGACCAAATTAGCATTGACATTATTGTACTGCAATCCAGAGCAAGAATTTTCCCCCGTCTCAAAACCTCCACTTCTAGAGGATCATTAAGCCTTTTTCTTAAATTATGGAGGCTACTTTTTTTTTTGGTTTTTTTTGTTGGTCATGGGCCTTGAACTCTGGGCTTGGGCGCTGTCCCTGTGCTCTTCAGCTCAAGACAAGTGCTCTACCGCTTGAGCCACAGTGCCACTTCCAGTTTTCTGGTAGTTAATTGGAGATAAGAGTCTCAGGGACTTTCCTGCCCAGGCTGGCTTTGAACCATGATCCTCAGATCTCAGCCTCCTGAGTAGCTAGGATTACAGGCGTGAGACACCAGTACCCGGCAGGAGGCTACTTTTTAATTAGACATTTTAATTCTTAGAGTAGAGCACATCAGAATTGATAATATAGACTCTGAGATTTCAACATTCTAATCTCTGAAACATTCAGAACACAAAGGGTCTATTGAGATTTGGAAGCCAAGGGCATAGCTAGTGTTTTCTGAAAACATTTCTAGAGGCCCAGAAAAGACAAGAGAAAGAAAGAAGTTTAAAAAAAAAATTAGAGCTAGGCACCAGTGGCTCATGCCTGTAATCCAAGCTACTCAGGAGGCTGAGATCTGAGGATTTCGGTTCAAAGCCAGCCCCAGGCAGGAAAGCCCATAAGACTCATCTCCAATAAACCACCAGAAAACCAGTGCTGTGGTTCTGTGGCTTAAGTGGTAGAGCACCAGCCTTGAGCTGAAGAGCTGAGGGACAGCACCCAAACCTAGAGTTCAAGCCCCATGACCAAAAAAATTACAAAGGAGGAAGGAAAGAAGGGAGGGAGCAAGGAGGAAGAGGAAGGAAGGCAGGGAAGAAAGAAGGAAGGAGACTTGTAATTCCAGAAAAGTTCTCCCCCCTGTTCAACTCCCTTTCCTATCTTAGGGAGAAAAGAGAGGAAAGGAAACCCCAGTTACAAATTTCCAGAAAGGAGAGTGAAGTAGCACAGAGAGAGACAGGTCAAAAAACCTTGAGATCTGGATCAAAAGATTATTCCATTCGAATGACCAACAAATGGAAACCCAGGTATTGGATGGATAGTCTCAGAGATTCCAGTTTGGATAGCTCTGACCAAACATACCCCACCCGCCCCCACCCTCATCAGCATCAGTACTTCAAAATGCGTCTGGAACCAATGTACAGCCTGGCAAAGGGTAAAGAGGCAGAGAGTTGAAGTACAGGAAACCAAAACTGATTAAATTTTATTTTGGAAAATACGAGAGATTAATTTTTAAAAATTTTGAGAAAAATAAAGTAGATCCAGACCTGAGTCTGTGATTTAGAATGAAGGTTTACTAGTTAACAATTTTCTAATAATAATGATAAACATGTCAGTTTCCCACCCAAGAAGTTTACAGTTTAATAGCGAAGTCAGGCAAGAAAATGGTTAACTACAAGAAAGTCAAGTGTTAGATAGATAAATATACTCGATGACATAATAGCACACAGTGAAAATAAGGATTACAGCCTAAGCTGTGTTTTGAAGGATGAAAGTAGTTAACCACAGATGGCATAAAGAAATAGTTCCCTTTATTTTGGCATTGTTGCATCTGAGAAATTATTTTTGTTGTTTACCATTAGAGAAACTTGGATTCTATCTATATATTAAAGGCAACGAGGAAGTAGAAAAGTATTAGATGGAAAGAATGTTCAAGGATGGTCCATGAGTCCTGAAAAGGCAGAAAGTACAGGACACAGATCCTGGGCTCCCAAGTTGACCATGCTCAAAGGTAAGAAAATTGAGGGAAGGAAAGCAGAAGCTATGCAGACACACATGTGCATGGCAAGAGCTGTCAGGAAGTGAAAAGACTTCATGCTTAAAGGGTTCTACTTTATGTGAGAAGTGGAAGTCACCAGGTTTTAGGGAGGGGAGTAATATGGCTATATTTATATTTTAAAGTACTTTCTGTGGTGGAGATTCAAGAAAGGCATTAAAGAGAGAAAATGAGAAAAGACTAGATGATGAGAGATCCATCCAATGCTTTTTAGAGTCTTTTAGGAAAAAAAAAAGAATAATAAAGGTCTACATTAAGTCATGACAGTGGAAGCGAACCAAAGGAACCATTTCCACAAATATTTATAATCCCAAATCATTCAAATGACTGTAGTGGTATACACCTGTAATCCCAGTAAAGATTGGCAGGAATGAGGTTCAATCCCAGACAAAGAGTTAACAAGACCTAATTTCAACCAGAAGATGAACATGGTAGTGTGAGCCTGTGGTCCCAGCCAGGCAGGAGCCATGGAGAGGAGGACTTTAGTCTGAGGACAATAGAGAAAAACCACAACACCTGGTACAAAATCATCATCATCATCATCATCATCATCATCTAATGAAGAATGGGTTATAGTGTAGTTCAATGTGTAGAGTGCCTACTCAGCAAGCCAAAGGCCCTGAGTACGAACCCTAAGACTATCAACATAAAAGAAGTGACTGTTTAATTCTCCCCAAGGAGAGAAACTGGGAGAAGGACTAGACAAAGAGCGTACTGTAAATTCAGCAGGAACAAGGAGAAGTTTGAGGTAGAAGACAGTTAGCTAGCTTTGAGATGTAGATAGAGACATTGACAAGGTTAGAGACTTTGACATAAATTAATCTAAGTGGAGAAGACAATTGGATTTGGAGATCAGATATTCAAGAGTGAAAGTTTGAGCTGGATAGAGTGAGTGTGAAAAATCTGTTAAATCGGCATAGTTGTTGAAACAATTAGCATTTAGATGAACTCTCCTTGGAGTAGTGTGAAGGGAGTTTATGGACTTTGTTTTCAGTCCATTCCTATAATTCACCAGTCTGATAACTTTCACTCTCTCTGAGGATTTCTTTCTTTTTTTTGGCGGGGCGGGGGGTCCAGTCGTGGGGCCTGAACTCTGAGCCTGGGTGCTGTCCCTCAGCTCTTCAGCTCAAGGCTAGGGCTCTACCACTTGAGCCACAGCGCCACTTCCAGCTTTTTTCTTTTTGCTTATGTGGTGCTGAGGAATCGAACCCAGGGCCTCAGGCATGCAAGGCAAGCACTCTACCACTGAGCCACCTTCCCAGCCCTCTATGAGGATTTCTAACCCTACATTGGCCCCTTTAATTTTACTTCCCTTCATGTGATGCTTCTATTGGCCAGAAAGTCCCCAAAAACACCAGCCATGGGAATTTAGATCTACTACAAGTACATCCTATTGTCATGGACGTTTTTGTTGTTATGGCTGTACAGTGAAAGCTTTAACAATCTCAAGTGAATGATTCTGTAGTAGAAAGCATATTAAAAAGGTCAGAATTACCTTCTGTCATCTCTAACATTAGTCATAGGTGAACAAACAGGCAATTTCTTGTTAGAAGAACTAGTAGACTTATTAGGAATACAGTATAATGTTGCACTTTTCCCTTAAACCATTTTATAATATACATGAATATATATGCATATGTAACATATATATGTACAGGAACCGAATTTATTCCTTGAATACCTAATACACACACACACACACACACACACACACACACACACATACACACACACTTTTTTTTTTACCACTACCTCCCATTATCTCCCAAAGTCAGAAGGTCTGTTTTTCTCATAGTATTTCATAAGTGACCTTAGTAATTACCCAAATATAACCTACTAATTATCCTCTGTGTACCTTCCAGGCCCTGATTAGTCGTATTTAGCATTTGTGGAAGACTGTGATTCTACTCTGGAAATCTTCCGTATAGCTTACAATTCCCAGTGGAAAAAAAAATTGCTGTGACCTATACAGTTGGAGAAAAGAAAACACAGCTACACTTTTCCAAAAGCAGAACAAAGCAATGAAATAACATACCTTTCACTAGGGACTTGGTGTTATCTGAAACCCTATAATCCACATCCTATTCTGTTTCTTCAATAGGTTAGATGATTTCAGTGGGTGGGTCGGAGAACTAATCAATTTTGAAACAGCATCTGCAAAAATAGATAATGTTCATCTAAAGGGCAACCTAGTCATAAAGCCCCACTGGGGTGAGTAAATAAACACATGGGCTTTGTAGAGAGGAATTCCCATGCATGGAACAGCAATTCAGGATTGGCTATGTGCTACTCTAGCAATACCATCAAAAGAATTTATCAGCCCCCAGCATGTAGAATGAACTATGTGATTAAACTGACAAGGTCCTTGAACTTAGAATGTAATGTAACTTCCACACTCATAATGGAATACTTGAGAACTTAAAATTCACTGGGTCAAAACTAAATTTGTTTCTCCAACTGCATTTTCTCCTGTGCTTCTTATGCTGGTAAGGGAATCTAAGATTGCCCGGTGCTGGTGGCTCACACCTGTAATCCTAGCTACTCAAGAGGCTGAGATCTGAGGATCACAGTTGAAAGCCAGCCCATGCAGGAAAGTACAAGAGACTCTTATCTCCAGAAACCACTAGGAAACCGGAAATGGCACTGTGGTTCAAGCGGCACAGCACTCGCCTTGAGCTAAGGAGCACAGGGACAGCACCCAGGCCCAGAGTTCAAGCCCCATGACCAACAAAAAAAAAAAAAGGAATCTAAAATTTCTGTCTCTCTCTCTCTCCCTCAACCCCCAAAAGACTTAGTGGTTCAGCTTCCAAATCATCCAAATCATGCTTTGTCTTTTACTTCATTTTCACTAAGGCTACTGGAATATCAGTTGTCCTAAATCTTGCTTCTAGTTGACCCTTCACTCTACTCCTGAAATTACTTGGCCTCCATTTGTCTGTCCAAATGGCTCCCAACTCTTTATCTAGTAGGTAAAAAACTGAAAACAAAACAACAAGAAAAAGCTTTACCTTTTCTTCCTTGCTAATCAATTTTTCAGTGTCTCAGACTCGTTCAATTATGAATTCACTTGATAACTATTAAGTATATACTTTGTGTGATTCACTGGAAGTACAATGGTGATATAGTCCTGTGCTCACAAAATTCACTGTGGCAAAAAAGCCAATGAAATAACATTTAAGTGTACTGGATGTTACAAAGCTCTAACTTGAATAAAAACAATAAAAATGAGCTCTGGGACCCTCCAATGTCTAATGCAAGGGTACAGGAAGAAAGTGGCTAAAAGGCCAGCTCAAAGGTGGGAGACACTTTGTGCCTTGGAAATCAAAAAAGCAAGTATTTTAAACCAAAAAGGTAGTTAACAGGGGCAGATCCTGCCAAGAATCCAAAAAACAAGTACTATCGATTATCATGAAATTCAGTGGGGAGACTTAAAGGCAACTTTAGTGAAGTGGTAGAAGCAAAATCCAAAACGGATGGGTAGAGTTCAAGAGTGAAAGTTAAAAAATATCAATAGCATTTTTTCTTTACTCTAATAATTTCTCATCAAAACTAGTTGTGGTTTGTAAGGTGTTTTTTTTCTTTTTCTTTGTTTTTTAAGTATAGAGTTAAATGTTCTTATTCCAACTATACAGAGTCACCAGCAGGATATCAAGGATGTAGCCTCAGAATTGCATAGCAAAATGGAACCAAGTGACGTAGTATAAAATATAACAGGGGTGAAAGTCGGTTTTGCTTGCCTTTGAGCATCTATTTGACCACCTACAAGTTCTATATAGTTTTGGACAATTAATTTGATTTCAATGACTCTTAGCTTCCTACCCTGTAATAAAAATAAAATTATTTATTTGTTAATTAATTAATTAATTAGAAAAATAGGAATAAGAAATGTAAATTTCTGGTTGTCATAGAGGACATCTGGTATTTGGAAGGGAATTTAGGATTAAGGGAGAACCCACAAAGTTCCACATGATTTTGACTACTTCTTAATAACTGAATCATATATCATATTATTTGTTTCATCTTTATATCTCCAACTCCTAACACAAACTCAGATATAAATAAGCACTCGTCAAGAATGGCTTAAGCAGGCTGCATAGACAAGTAATCCACTATATCTAAATTTGAAATTTATTCTCCACCATCTTTGATGCGTCTCCACAATCCTAGCTGTATAGTAACAGGCTAGCACAAGTTCTGCTTCTTCTGTACTTTCACTTCAACACCTGCAAATTAACATGTGAGCAATACATCATTATTGTTCCCTGTAAGTCAAGCAGTCCACTTATCCACCTTCCTGACACTACTTTTGGGTCCATTTGAGAACTGTTCTAAATGTATGTTTCAAACTTTGCTTGTTCAGAGGAGGTTATACTTGGCTACACCCGTGTGATCTTTCCATCCTCAAAAGCGTAACCTTCTACTTCTCCCAATTAATTGTCTATTATCATATTATATGGTATTATATGTTACATTATATATAATTATTTATTATATCATTTTATTTTATATAATACATTACATATATTATATATTATATTCTTGAGTATTCTAAAATATAATATATAATATGATATAAATAATATATAATAACAAACTATAATAATGCAGCTAATAAAAATATAATAAATAAAATATATAATAAAAATAATATATAATTACCATTATATTTAATATATTATATTGTATATAATATATGAGTTATGTATTATATAATTATATATTATTCTATATGATATCTACATATTATTCTATATACTATTTTATATATATTATATATAATATGCATTATATTATATATTATATACATATGTTGTGTATAACAATATGTAATATATTACTATATATTGTATATTATATAATATATGCTATATATTAAATCCCATCAATATTGTACAACAAATCTTTGACAAATTCAATCTGAATTCGTGTATGTGTCTGTCTGTCTGTCTGCTGGTATTGAACCAAGAACCTCATACTCTCACTAAGCTTTTTAATTCAAGGCTGATTTCCTACCACTTGAGCCACTTCTAGCTTTTTGCTGATTAATTTGATAAGAATCTCTTATATGTTTCTGCCTAGACTAGCTTTGAACCTTGATTCTCAGATCTTAGTTGCTTGAGTAGCTATTTTTACAGGTAGGGCCACCAGCTCTTGGCTTCCATCTGAATTATTGATACAGGATTTCATCAGTGAAGAAAAGTTTTAGGACATTCTTAACGACCAAGAACAACATTAGATAATGTGTAGTTTTTACTCACTTACTCAGTCTTCTTACTCTGGACTGGTTAAGTCCTTAAGATCATATGCTAAAACTAATCAATCTTAACAGAAACATTCTTCAGCAAAAATTAAGATAGTAGAAATGTTCTCTGCACAAAGCATTTAAAAAACCGCCAAGCCGGGTGCCTCATGCGTGTAATCCTAGCTACTCAGGAGGCTGAGATCTGAGGATCACGGTTCATAGCCAGCCCAGGCAGGAAAGTCCATGAGACTCTTATCTCCAATAAACCACTAGAAAACCACTGTGGCTCAATTGGTAGAGCACTCACCTTGAGCTGAAGAACTGAGGGACATCGCGTAGGCCCAGAGTTCAAGCCCCACGACCAACCAAAAAAAAAAAAAAAAACCCTCCTGTAGGCCGGACACCTGTATAGCAGTCCTCGCTATTCAGGACCCTGCTATCTGAGAATTGCAGCTTAAAGCCAGCCTGGGCAATCAAGTCCATGAGACTTGTATCTCCAATTAACTACCAAAAAGCTAGAACTGCAGCTGTGGTAGAGTGCTAGCCTTAATGTAAAAGCTCAGGGACAGAGGCCAGGCCGGAAGTCAAGCTTCAGGGCCAATACAACAATATATACTATATATGCAATATTATATATTAAAATAATTACAATATTTATACTATTTTAAACTATATTATTTCTATTTTATGATATTATAAATTTAAAATATTATTAAATATATAATATAATATATATTATAATATCTCCAGTGGTAGTATTTTCCTGCATGTGTGATAGCACTTTTTCATGAGCAAGGCACATGCCTTCTGTGTTAGAGAAGACAAGATAAGACAGGACAATATTTCATGTGCCATTCTGATTTTATCAGAATGAGAATATCAGTTATATTATTCTATGGTAGTTAAACTTTACCCCAAAGAAGAATTTTAGCTACAGAGGGCAAAGGGCAAACTAATACAACAGCAATACTCATAAGATAATATGTTGGAAATGAACTATACAATAACTTAGGGGGGGACTAAGGGAGGGAGGAAATGTGGGAGAAAAACGAGGGGGGGTGACAATGTTTGACAAGAAAGGTATTTACTACCTTACGTATGTAACTGTAATGCCTCTGTACATCACCTTGTCAATAAAGCTAAATTTAAAAAATTCTTTAATTTTTTTCTCTCAATTACTTTGATATATGTACATTTTTCAGGTAGCTCATATTTAGAGGCTACCCCAGCACATAATCATTGCTCAAAGAGGCCCTTATTTTTTTTATTGTGAAAATACTGTACAGCGGGATTACAATTACAAAGGCAAGATAATGAGTATATATATATTTTTTTTTGGTCCGGTCGTGGGGCCCGAACTCTGGGCCTGGGCACTGTCCCTGAGCTCTTCAGCTCAAGGCTAGCGCTCTACCACTTGAGCCAAAGCGCCACTTCC
>NW_012267384.1:3004354-3055340 GCF_000151885.1 Dipodomys ordii | reverse complement strand
ATATACCACATTTTCTTGATCCATTCATCAACTGAGGGGCATCTGGGTTGGTTCCATGTCTTAGCTATGGTAAATAATGCTGCAATAAACATAGTTGTGCTGGTATCTTTAGTGTGGTCTTGTTTGTGAACATTTGGGTAAATGCCCAAAGTTTGCTGGGTCATAGCAGAGCTCTATGTGGAGTCTTTTGAGGAACCTCCATAATGCTTTAAAGTGGTTGAACAAATTTACACTCCCACCAACAATGCAGTAAGGTTCCCTTCTGTCCACATCCCCTCCAGCATCTGTTGTTACTAGAGTTCTTGATTATAGCCATTCTAACTGGAGTGAGGTGGTATCTCAATGTGTTTTGATTTGCATTTCTTTTATGGCTAGAGAAGTTGAGCATTTCTTCATGTGTCTATTGGCCATCATTCTTTCCTCTTCAGAGTAGTTTCTCTTTAAGACTTTAGCCCACTTATTTATTGGGCAGTTGTTTCTTTGAAGATTTGTTGTTGGGGGATTTAATTTTTTGAGTTCCAGGTATATTTTAGGTATGAGACTCTTGTCAGTTGTATCACTAGTGAAGGTCTTCTCCCAATCCGTGGGCTTTCTTCAATGAGGCCCTTATTGACATTTAACCTAATTTTGCTTCACATGTTAGTAATACTTTCAGCATGTCAAACCAATTCCATTTGAAAGCAAACTCACACTGTGTTTTTTAGGTCCTCTGGGAAGCAAATGCTGAGATGGAGTTTGTACTGTGCGGGATATGCGCTTGGGCTATGTTTGTATAAGCTGTGTGAGGTAAAAGGACATTCCAGTTTTGTAGATCAGAGACTGACTACGGAAAGAATAAAGATCACAAAGAGCCAAAGTCACCCCTCTGCAGCCACTGGCTTTGACACAGAGTGACTATTTAATGCATATTCTTAGCTCATTTAAAATAGCATTGGCCAAGAGCTGAAGAAAACATATGCAAAGTTGTATGCAGTTGTCTGCATCAGAAAGCATTTTCTGAACACTCTCAATGTAAAGAAGGAAAACTGAGGCACAGCCCATGGACAAAGTCAGGAACTGAGCCTAGAGCTCTCACCCTCCAGTCAATGATCCTAGCCCACAACACTCACCCTCCACCCACTCCCCCTGCTCCAACACTTGATATGTGTTGAATACACTCAGTAGTTCTCAACATGTTTTTTCCTTACAGTTCTTTATTAGCAACATTCATTTAGGTTTTGGACTCTTGTCAAATGTAATGTGAATGGAGACCAGATGCCTTTTCTGAACTCCACAGAACAAGAGGAGAGTCAGAGAGCCCATCTTGCCACAATCAAAACTAGTGCTTACAACAACACCCACTGTTGGTGACAGGCTGTGTGGAACAGGGCCAGTGCTGATCTAGCAGTATATGCCAGCTCAATGAGTCAGAAAAATGGTTCAGATGTGCCAGGTCGCTCAGAAATCCCCATTGGATCCTGGGCAGAATAATTGTTGTGTTCCCCAAGAGCAAGGAACCAAGATGAGAAGACACAACATCCTTAGCATGGGGTGTGTGTGTGTGAGAGAGAGAGAGAGAGAGAGAGAGAGAGAGAGATTTGGATCCCTAGCTGGCAGCAGAGGGCCACTGCTTTAAAAAGGGTACCACAGACATGGAAGGCAAAGGTGGCTGGCAGCAATTCAAAAACACAGGATGGAGAGAGAGGCAATTGTGGGAAGGAATTCAAGGCGGACAAAAGGATTAACAGCAAAAAGATGCAGGGTGTAGAAGGATGGATGATTATCGTTTGCTGTGGGTTTAGCAACACTGACATGTTTTTATGAATATTTACAAGAACATTTGGAAGCTGTGTCTCTTGCCCACACAGCCTCCACCCCCAGCCCTCTTGGTAGGAACTGCACCATATTTAATGAGGCTGAGGGTGGGAGTGGAAATCGGGTCTTCTTTGCCCAAGTTGCCATCAATTTGCCTGGTTGCCAAGACACCCAGGGGCAAATATTAAATGAAGGAAAGTTTGGGCCAAAGAAATGAGGCCTGAATTTTTTTCTCCTCTTCCTATGAAGCCTGGTGATTAAAGGGAATGAGAAGAGAAAGAGACTGTGTTTAGCAAACATAAAGGGAATGAAGAGAGCGAGAGAGAGAGTCTCTAAGAGTCTCAGGAGGGAAAGATCCATTGTGATGAATATTCTGGACTTCTTCAGTAGTCTGTTAAATCGCTTCTTAACAAAAATCATATCAGTTCTCCATTTTCCTGAGTAGATTAACATGTGGGTTTCTTATCCTTCATGAATCCTGTCTGGTTTTCATACACTTCATTCTATAGAATAGCCTTCTTTCCTCCATGGACTATAGATGGGTTTTTTTTGTTGTTGTTGTTTGGTTGGTTGGTTAGTTGATAGATTTTCATGCATGATGGCATTTCTCTAGATATGTAATGAAGCAGAAGAGTTCTAAAGGGCAGAGCTCTGAAATTATACTCATCATTCTAATCTAATCCCTGACACTCTGGGAAAGTGGCCTCAGCTCATAAATCTCAATTTCATCCTTTGTAAAATGGATGATAAAGATGAATGGATATAAGCTAAGAAAAACACTTGACATGCAATCATGTAAACATTAATGCAAACATTAGACTACCTATGACTTCCATACCATAGTCATCTTGCTTATGACCCATACTTTCACACCACACAATACCTTTTGAATAGATGATAGCTGACTTACTCAACAAGTCTCCTTACTCAAGTCAGTTGACTATCAGCTCCTAGGGAAAGCAGGAGGTTTCATATCTGGGATACCTGTGGAAGGATTAACTTTGGACTGATGCAAAGCAAATTCTCTGGAAAATGTGTGTTGTCTTCAGCTGTGATTAGCCAAGTAGAAAATCATAACTATTTGTCTTTGCTATTAATGTTGAATAGTCTTTTTCTTCCAGGAGTTAATTACCATGCTTATTTTGTTCATTCATTTGCTTGATTTTTTTAATATCCCTTTCTCTGCTCCTTTCCAAGCTCTTTAAAAGAAATTTAAAAAGGGTCTCATATCTAAAATATACTTGGAACTCAAAAAATTAAATCCCCCAACAACAAATCCTCAAAGAAACAACTGTCCAATAAATAAGTGGGCGAAAGACTTAAAGAGAAACTTTTCTGAAGAAGAAAGAAGGATGGACAATAGACACATGAAGAAATGTTCAACATCCCTAGCCATAAAAGAAATGCAAATCAAAACAACATTGAGATATCACCTCACTCCAGTTAGAACGGCAAAAATCAAGAACTCTAACAACAACAGATGCTGGAGGGGATGTGGACAGAAAGGAACCTTACTTCATTGTTGGTGGGAATGTAAACTTGTTCAACCACTTTGGAAAGCAGTATGGAGGTTCCTCAAAAGACTTCACATAGAACTCCCCTATGACCCAGCAATCCCACTTTTGGGCATTTACCCAAATGTTCACAAACAAGACCACACTAAAACTACCAGCAGAACTATGTTTATTGCAGCATTATTTACGATAGCTAAGATATGGAACCAACCCAAATGCCCTTCAGTAGATGAATGGATCAAGAAAATGTGGTATATATACACAATGGAATTCTATGCCTCCATCAGAAAGAATGACACTGCCCCATTTGTTAGGAAATGGAAAAACTTGGAAAAAATTATATTAAGTGAAGTAAGCCAGGCCCAAAGAAACATAGGTCCCATGGTTTCCCTTATTTGCAATATCTAGTATATGTATGAGTCAAGCGGAAAAGGTCAGATAATGTGATGTCAGGAAAATGAACCCTTAGATATGTATTTTAATGTTTTTTTTCTTTCATGCACGTGTTTCTAACGCATTTATAAGATTATCTCTTTGTTGCTTTGTATGTCCCTCCCCCACAGTATAACCCCTGCTTTCACTATATTTGATGTCAGTATAACTTGTGGAGGAGATGGGGAAAAACCAGTTGTTTAAGGATACAGGTGGACCTGTTGCAACAATGAGAAGTACAAGTTGTCATGTCCAAAACGAGCTTTACAACGTTGGTGCTGGGGGGGGGGGAAGGGGGGTAAGGAGAAGGATTGGGATTGGGGGGGAGGGGGGAGGCTGGGAAGGGATGTGAAGGGTAAACAAAGGAGGAGACTGCAATGCTTGGTAAGAAATGTACACATTATCCTGCCCATGTAATTGTAACCCCTCTGTACAGTATGTTCACAAATAAAATTAAATTAAATTAGAAAAAAAAAGAAATTTAAAATCCCTCAAATCAACTATTTTCCCACAGTTCTGTGATCAAGATTATTCCATTAATTGATGACAAACTTGCTGGAACTTGCCATCCTCTTGTTCTGCTCTATACCAATAGGTCTCAGTGTTTCTTCTGAGATCTGCATTTAGCTTCTAGCTGAGGGAATCCCATCAGCAATCAGACACATTGAATCTCCTACATCTGTATCACCATTTATTTCTCTCTGGTTTATTCTTCTCCATTACATACGCACACGGACAACATCTTGGCAAACGTTTCATTTACATCATTTACATTTACTTATTTTGTTATCATTAATACCATTTATTCTTATGTTTTCTTCACGTTTGGTTTTTCATGGAAAATCTAAGGA
The DNA here is from genome assembly GCF_000151885.1 of Dipodomys ordii. Lineage (NCBI taxonomy): Eukaryota > Metazoa > Chordata > Mammalia > Rodentia > Heteromyidae > Dipodomys > Dipodomys ordii. The sequence goes on along the minus strand of NW_012267384.1, from coordinate 3,050,749 downwards.
ATATTCCACCCATATTCCTCTATTTTAATCCCAGAGAAAATGAAGATTTCCAACTAAAACAGGAGTAAAAAAACTTTAAAAAAAATAAAGGAAGGGCGTGTAGAGTATATAAATGCTTTTAAACTCTTGATCAATTGTTTAGTAAAACGAGGTTAGAAACTCCTTTCGTCTCCAATCCAATCCCCAAAAGATGAAAAAAATCCAGAAAAAAATAATTTTTAAACATATATTTAATTTTTGCATTTTTCTCCTTTCCAGTTATAGGTTATACTGGATAAGGCATTTGGTTGCAATCAACAGAATCATTCTATGTTACTTTCCCTGTCTCTAGACATTACAAGTCTGTGTCTTCTTGATATAGATAAATGCGCATTTTTCTAGAATGTTATATAAGTAGAATTGCATAGTGTGTTCGCTTTTCATTGATGTGACAGATATGTGAGGAAACAACTTAAAGGAGGATAGGTTTATTCTGGCTTAGGTTTTGGTCCATAGATACTTGATCCTATCGTGGTGCACCTGTGGTGAGAATACTGAAGAGGGTGTGGCAGAGCAAATCTGTTCACTTCATAATAGCCAGAAGAGAAATAGACAAGAAGGGGCCATGTCTTCCATTACCCACTTCTTCCAACCAAGGCTCATGCAGTTGGCCCCCATTCAATAGCAGCCTATTCAGTTGAACTCATCAATGCATTAGCTCCTTGATGAAGTTAGTGCCTTCAAAATCCCATTGCCTCTCTATGTACTGATGACTAGGCCTTCAACACATGAGCTTATTGCATGCAGAACAGTTCATTCATATTCAGATCATAACATATATGTAACACATGGCACAAACACCCTCACACATATCTAGGTCTGCCTTTTTCACTCAGTATAATTTTGAGGTTCATTCATGTGATTGCATCCATCAGGTTGGTCATTCCACTTCTCATTAGTATTCCACTGTATAAAAATAGCATAATTTTCCTATCTACTCAGGAGCTTCATGATTCAAAGCTAGCCCAGGCAGGAAAGTCTATGAGACTCTTATCTCCAATTAATCAGCAAAAAGCCATAAGTGGAGCTGTGGCTCAAGTGATAGAGCACTAGCCTTGAATGAAAAAACTATGGGACAGTACCTATGGCAGCAACCATGGAACAGGCTCTAAGTTCAAATGCTAGTTGAGGCACAATTACAAGAAAATAAATTTTAAAATAATAAAATAATTAAATAAAATAGTACATTTCTATTCAACTGTTTCTGTTGGTGGACTATGTTGTTTACAGTTTGAGGCCATTATAAATAAGGCTTTAAAGATATTCACCAGCTAGTCTTTGTGTAGACATCCACTTTTATTTCTCTTGGGTAAATACACCACAAGCAGAATAGGTGGGCAAGCTAGTAGTTGTGAGTTTTCCCTTTTAATAAATTTTCAGATGGTTCTCCAAAAAAGCTGAGGTGTTTTAAATCAACACAAGCAGTCTGTAAGAGGCCCAGTAACTGGGTTCTCATCAGGTCAGTCTTACTCATTTTAACCATTTTATTATGTGATTTTGTAATTTTAATTTATAGTTTCCCAATGATTAATGATGTTGAACACCTTTTTTCTGTGTTTGTCATTGTTAGCTCTTCCTTGATAAAAACATGTGTTCACATCTTTTGTTTACTTTTAAATGAGTTGTTTACAAATATATGATTGAATTGTGATTCTAGATACAGTCCTTTGTCAGTGTTTTGCAAATATACCCTTTTGTCCTGTGACTTGCATTTTACTTTTCTAGCATTTTCTTTCAAAAGTAAGTTCTTATTTTTTGAAAGTTCAAACAATGAGTTTTACCCTTATAATTAATGTTTTTGTGCATTTTTTTACGAAATTCAAGATCACTAATGTTTCCGTTCCTGAAAAGAAAACTCAAGGTCCTTTCCTATATTTCCATTTTAAATAGGTTTTATATTTAAGTCTATAATCTACTATGAATAAATTTGGTATATGGTACAAAACAGAGTGGTGATTCATTCTTTTATATAGGACTATTTCATTGTTCTAGCACCACTTTTCTTAGATTTTCTTTTCCTCATTAATTTTCCTTGGCACATTTGCCAAAAATCATTCACAAAACCTATTTGAATTTATTTGTGAACTTTTGATGTTTTTTGAGTCATATTTGTGTCCAGACCACCCTGGCTTGATAACTAGCTTGTTAAGGAAACTTGAAGTCACATAGTGTTCAAACTTAAATTTGTTTATATTTTTCAGTAAGTTTTTGTGTATGTCAATATTTTGCATTTACATAGAAATTTAAAAACTGTCAATTCTAAGCTTGTCAGTGTGTACAAAAGCCTGCTGGGATTTTAATTGTGGCTGTATCAAACCTATGGATCAATTTAGGAGTTTATGTTACTCAGAAGTATTGAGTCTTCTGATCCATGAATACAATACATCTCCCCATTGATTTAGGTTTTCATTATATACTGTCAACACTATTTTGTAGCTTTCGATCTACATGTCTTATAGAATTTTGACTCATTTATCCCTCAGTATTTCATTTTGATATGGCTGTAAATAGTTTTGTCCTGGGGAAAGAGAGAACACTTGATTATTGTGGTTATATTTATATGTGTGAAATAGCATCATGAAACATCATGGTACAATTAATACATACTTTAAAAATGAATGACAAAAGAGTAAAACATGTTCTTTTGTGGGGTAGGTATCAATGGGAAGGGGAGAGTGAATGGAGAGGGCTAATGAGTGTGGATATTATCCAAGTGCTTTATCAGCCTTATGAAAACAGAACAACGGAAACCTGTTAAAACTGGTTTAAAAAAGAAAGAGGAGAAATAGGGAGAGTAATAGAGGAGGGGTGAGGTTGTTGGAATACTTTTATGCATGTACAGAAACGTCACAATAAGCCCTGCCTTGTACAACTAATATATACTTAGAAACTTTTTTTCTTTTTTTGTCAGTTGCAGGGCTTGAACTCTGGGCCTGGCCATTGTCCCTCAGCTCTTCAGCTGAAGGCAAGCACGCTACCACTTGAGACACAGTGCCACTTCCGGTTTTCTGGTGGTAATTGTAGAGAAGAGTCTCATAGATTTTCTTAACTGGGCTGGCTTTGAACCGCAATCCTCAGATCTTAGCCTCCTGAGTAGTTAGGATTACAGGCATGAGCCACCAGCGTCTGGTTACTTAGACACATTTTAATTATTTTTTCCTTGTTTACTAATGCAGATGGTCCTAGTTTATAAATCTTTGACCAATTATTTTTTGAGTTTATGTTGTTGAAGAAGCAATACATATTCAGGAGAAACTGCACTATGAATTTTTAATTTTGTTTCCTGTACTAGCAATATTTGGTATGATAATCTGTCCACATGCCATGCAGCAGCAAAGACTTGTCCTCATCACCCACTCAATCATAAAGACACACAACTAATACTCTACAAGGTACTGTGTTGCTAATATGTTTAGTAGATTAGGTGTGTTAAATGCATTTTACATTATAGTAGGTTTACTGAGACATAATCACAGCACAAGTCCAAGAATAACTACATATGGAAATAAAATTAATTGTTGTATCAGTTTTGTATCTTTCAGTATTTCTTAGTGCTAATAATTTTTGTTATAGCTATCACATTCTCAACATAAGTGAGCATATCCTCAGACTATAGTTGTAGTTCTATACCCATTGCTATGCCTTTGTTTTATGTTTTTGGTTCTTGATTGTTGAGTTATTTTTATGTGTGTGCTAGTCTTAGGGCTTGAACCAAGGGCCTGGGCTGTGTCCCTGAGCTTTTGTGCTCAAGGCTAATGCTCTACCATTTGAATCACAGCTCCATTTCAAGCTTTTCTCTTTTATTTGCAGGGGGCACTTCATTGGAGATAAGTTTCACCAACTTTTCTGCCCAGGCTTGCTTACAACCATGATCCTCAGATCTCAGCGACCTGAGCAACTAAAATTATAGGCATGAGCCACCAGTTCCCTTCTTGCCTGTTTGTTTTTTTCTTATTATAAAGGTGGTACACAGAGACATTACAGTTGCATAAAGCAGGTAATCATTACATTTCTTTTTGAACAGTGCCACCTCTTCCCTTGTTTTCTCCTAGTTTTTCCCTCCTTATATCCCTTCTCTACAAATTGTATAGTTCATTCCAATGAAGTGGCTAGTGAGTGTCACTGCTACATTTGTTCACCCTTTGTCCCACCATTTCTTAAACTCCCCCTTAATCTTTCCAAAACAGATACACTTACATAAAAGACAAAAGGTACAGAAACCAAAAAAGCAACAGAGGAAAGGAAAAAAACAAAATAACAAAAATCCTCTTGTTTTCATTTCCATCATTTTGGTCTCACTGTGTGAATGTTTAGAGTCTTGTATAATTTATCATATCCATGTGTCATTTTTTTGTCTTTTACCATCCATTGTGTTTACTTGTACATTTATTGGCAATCCTAATTACCACAAATGAGGTAAGCCATGCAAGCTATGTTTCTTTGGGTCTAAGCATATATCGAATAGATCACAAACAAGGCCGTACTAATGCTACCAGCACACCCCTGTCCATTACAGCATTGTTTACCATAGCCAACATATAGAATCAACCCAGATGCCCCTTAGTAGATGAATGGATCAAGAAAATGTGATATAAATACACAATGGAATTCCATGCTTCCATCAGAAAGAATGCTGTTGCACCATTAGTAAAGACATGGAAAAAACTTGGAAAAAAAATATGTTAAGCAAAGTGAGCCAGACCCAAGAAATATAGGTTGCATGGTTTCCCTTATTTGCCTGTCTCTTTGTTCTGTTGTAAGTTAAAATGGTTTGATATTAAAGAGAACCTCTAATGAGGCTAGACATTTCAGGTTTAATTTCTGATTTAGGTAGGCAAACTTAGACACTGGAATTACTTCTAAAGGTAAAAAGACTACCTAAAAGAGGACAGAGAAGCACAAACATCATTACCCCTCATAAAGAGAAGAAATAGGTAGAGACAATAGGAGCAGTAAGAAAAACCAACAAAGCAAAACACCTCTGTCCTCTATTTTTTCCAAATCAAGTCATTCTATAACAGATTAAGAAGATGAACCCAGCTACAGAATAAACCATATGAATCTAAACATAGGAAATTTACATTTCCTAAGGAAAACTGAAATTTTTCTTCGTAAAATCCATGATATTCAATGAATATTGATTTCTTTAATGATAATTAGAATATATTAATAGCTTTTACTTTGCGTTCAGTTAGGCAATTTAATATGTTTGGAGACTTCATGTCCAGCATGATATTCTCTCAAACAAAATTCATGTCTACCCAGAATGGCAAAACATGACCTTATTTAGAATGAGGGCCTTTGCAGATATAATTATAGGTGAGTTTATACTTAAGCTTACTTGCCTAGCAAGGATGGTTCAATTTAAATATTGCAAAAACAAAAACAAAAAGTTTACCAACATATTAAAGATTTACCTTTAATATAAGCAAGCAGTTTTATGCAACTCTAAAGAAGGCAGGCATTATTCAAATTTTATGTGTACATTCATCAGTATTAGTTAACATATAAATTATGGCTATTAGTAATGCATTTTGTTTTGTAGAAAATACATTATCAGTTGATTGTTAGTTGACAAACACCATGCCAATTTGTTTACTGAAGTTAAATTAAGGTTAGATGAACAGCAAAGTAAAAACTAATACATGTTTCTTTGAGGATTTGTTTTGGAGGATTTAACTTTTTGAGTTCTAAGTATATTTTAGATATGAGACCCTTGTCTATTGTATAGCTAGTGAAGATCTTCTCCCAATCTGTGGGCTTTCTATTTATTTTGCTAGCTATGTCCTTTGCCACGCAGAGACTCTGCAGTTTAATGCAATCCTATTTATCCAACCTTTCTTTAATTTGTTGTGTTTCTGGGTCTTTATTAAGAAAATTTTGACCTGTGCCAAGGAGCCCTAGTGTTTCTCCTATTCCTTCCTGCAATGGTTTTACTTCGAGGTCTTTGATCCATTTATGTCTAAGATAGTCTAGGATAGTCCTAGCAGATGAGCAGAATAGCTCAATAGCTATGTACATAAGACTATATAAGATGATGCTAAGCAAAATGAATTCCAAGACATGGAAATAAGAGGTTTTTCTAGGTTGTTATTGTTTTTAATGTACTGTGTTATTTCTTTTTCTTTGGCTTTTTTTTCCCCATGATTTATCTCCTATTGTCACTCTATTTGATTTTGGTGCCCTGGGTATTGTATCTGAATTAGGGAAGGGAAGGGAAACTACAAAATGGTGAGACAAAGGACAAAGGGTGAACCAATATGACAGCAAAACTCACAAGACAATATGTTGGAAATGAACTGTACAACTTGAGGGGGAGGTTGGGAGGAGGGAAAGTGGGAGAAAAATGAGGGAGGGGGTAACAATTTCACCAAGAAATGTACTCATTACCTTATGTATGTAACTGTAACCCCTCTCTGCACATCACCTTGACAATAAAATTAGATTTTTAAAAAAAGAACTAATACATGTGCTAACATGTATTAGAAAATTAGCATTTTGATACAGTTTATTTTGAAGTCATATTTTTTAAACTACCTGATTAAATCAACTACATCCTGAATCAATAAATTCACAAAATTCAGAGTCTAGCTCCTGACACTCAAGCGAGAACATTGGAGAAAATTAGTATTTCTCCAAGGAGATGAACAAGACAGATTAGTAATGACTGAATGCCTCAATAAAGCCAGTATTCAATGTCTCCAAGTATTTTAATATGCTGAATTGGTTCAAAGTTGTTAATGACTTGACTGCATCTTAGCCACAGACAGAGATGCTTAGTGAGCAAGCCACCAAAGTCAAGGTCAATGGCAAAACAATTTCATTCAAAATATATATGATCCAACAGGTGCCAATGGCTCACACCTATAACCCTAACTATTAAGGAAGCTGGGATCTGAAAATCACAGTTCACAGCCAGCCTAGGAAGGAAAGTACATGAGACTCTTAACTCAAATTAACCAGCAAAAAAATGGAAGGTGAGCTATGGCTCAAGTGGTGGAGTATCAACCTTCAGCGAAAAGGCACAGGGACAGTGCCCAGGCCCTGGAGTTCAAGCCCCAGTACCAGCACAAGAAAAAAAAAAAAAAATATATATATATATATGACCTAGACCTTTCAGTAGGAAATAAACTGTCTTAATTATTTCCAATTATACTTCAAGAAGCTACCCAAATTCTGAGTGAATAAAATCCTTTATTTCCTCTCAAAAATAATTTTTAAAATTAGCTTGTCAAGGCCAAAATGATAGATCATTACACACCTTCAATATGACTGCCTTTCAGATACAAAATCTCTATAGCAAAATTAGATTTCCCTGATTAAATTAATACTAGGCTTTTTGTGAAGGAAAAATTTTAATAAAAGGCATATTTTTAAATATAGTCACTTGCTTCACTTCAGATGCTTTCTATAAAATCAACACATTTCAAACAGAAGTATTCAGTTATTACATTCCTAAGCTCCACTGACATAAATGTAGATTCTTAGATCATAGTGATTTTCTACTTTTAGGAACACAGAACATTAGGTCAGTTTGAAGAGTGATCCTAGACAAGGCATCCTTTGTCATCCCTGTGGTTTTAAAAATAGAAAAGCTGGGTTCCCATCTACACTACATCTTCTTCCAGAGCTACAGTAGCCAGGTACATTGAGAACTGTTCTCCTCCAGGTATGGAACAGGTATTGGGCAAAACAAGAAATAACCTTGTTCATATACTAATTAGTCATGACTATGGCAAACACATTGCTTCTACTGTTGCTATAACAGTACAATGCTCTATCTAGTCACAATTATTCATATAAAAGAATCTGTGAGTGTTTTATTGAGTTTCCTCTCTGTCTCTCATTCTCTCTCTCTCTACATATATGTGTGTGTGTGTAATTATTATTATTGTAAAAGAATCCAAATATAGGAAATCAAAAGGGAGAGTTATAAAGGCAAATATAAGAAAAGTAAGTTATGGAAACATAACAAGGTGGGCAGCATGCCTTAACTACTCAGGAGACAAATCCGTGGATTGCAGGTCAAAACCAGCCAGAGTAGGAAAATCTGCGAGACTCTTATCTCCAATTAAGCACCAAAAAAGCTGGAAGTCAAGCTGTGGTTCAAGTGTTTAGTGCTGGCCTTGAGCAACAGAAGCTCAGGGTCAGAATCCAGGCCATAAGTTCAAGCCACAGGACCAACAAACATACACACACACACACACACACACACACACATACACGTGACAAATTGTTTAGAAATACAAGTACATCATACTTAACATAAATTTTAGAATTTAAATCATATTAACTATGATATCTTGAGAGACAACATAGTCTACAAATCTTATCACCCTGCTTCCTCCCATGAGCACAGGTACTCAGGCCAGAGCCAGAAGTTATAGAAGCTAGCAGATTTGTTTCCTTCAAGGACCTTTACAGATAAATCATTGTTAATACTTTGTTTTATTTCTTTTTGTTTTTTTTAGTGTGAGCATTCACTTGGATTAATCTATTAGTGAAAGCTTGTTTTACAAATTTCATGTAAATTTTATTTACATCTTGTTGGAGTATGCAAATTTTAAACAAACAATGCTACAAATAACATTTTGTATATAAATTATTGCTTGCATTTCTGGTTCTTTCCACAGGAAGAAGTCCTAGGATGTAATACTGAATCAAAGGTAAAAATATATTTTAAATTCTTAATATGCCAAATATATTTTAAGTTCTTAATATGCCAAATTACTTTCTAAATGGCATGGACTTTGCTGATTATTAGTATACCTGCTCAGTAAAAGATAGCCTAGATAACATTAATATTACCATTTTCCATCTTTGCTAATCTCATAAGTAAAATGTATATTTTTTCCATTTGTATTTACTTGTAAGGCTAGATCTCTGGGATACTGGTTGTTTGGAATACATTTTTGTAGTTGTTTAATAGATTGGTTTGTATCCTTTACTATGATTTTGGTAACTCTTCCTATTTACTACTTTAATTATAATAGTTTGTCATTTTGTGCTTTCCTTTTTTCCTTCCATTGTTCCTTCTTTTCCTCTTTTCTTCCTTCCTTTCAGGCTTTCTTTCCAATATGGAGACCAGATCTAGGTCCTCACACATGCTAAGTAATTGATACACCACTGAGCTTGATTCACCAACCCTGTTTTTATGATTTTGATCACAAATATTTGTTTAACCAGCATTTTATCTTTTAATTTTGTTGGTTATTTCACTGCTTTTTAAAATGTGATTAAATCAATAATTTATCATCTCTTCTTTTGTTAAGATCATAAAGTTCATCTTTATTTGGGGATCGAATTATACTCATCTACATATGTTCTGTAACTTTTTGTTTTTAAATAGCTTAAAATGCACAAAAGTTGAAAGAATAGCTTAAAGAACCTTCATATACCTATACCAAGTTTCACCAACTTGTGGTGTTCTGCACATTTGCTTTTTTGCCTGAAAATTTTCCAATCATTGTGTCAGTATAGGCATGTATATATTTTGTTTTTCTAAACTAGTTGAGGTTATATTGTATTTACCATTACACATTACCATTTACCCCCCCATGTATGTGTACATATATATATATATGTATATACATATACATATATATAATCCTATTTGATGGTACTGGGACTTGAACTGAGTGGTGCATATGTCAGGCAAGCATTCACTACATCACTTGAGCCATGCTTCTAGCCATTTTTGCTTTAGCTTTTGTTATTCACATAGAGTCTAGGGTTTAAACACAAGGCTTCACAGATGCTAAACAGGCCCTCTATCACTTGAGCAATGCCTCCTGCCCTCTTTGTTTTTTAGGGTCTCATGATTCTGCCCACGCTAGATGGAGCCACCCAATACTTCTCCTTATGCCCCTAGCATAGTTTTGATGACAGGGGCATGCCATCACACCTACATTATTGGTTGGCATGGAGGTCTTGCTAATCTTTTGCCCAGATTGGCCTCAACTTGTGATTCTCCCAATCTTTGCCTCCTGAGTAGCTGGGATTACAAGCATGAGCCACCATGCTATCCCTTCACAGATTTCTTTTTAATTCAATGTTTATTTTATTTTTTAAAGTTTGACTTTAAATCTTTAATCTTTTATTATAACTGGGTTTATTATTATAAAAAGGCTTATTCTAAGAGAATTTATATTGGCATTGCTGTAATTTCAAAAATATTTCCATAATCATTATCCATTTTATTCCCATTTGAGTTACATGTTGATACATAATAAACCATATCAAGACATAGTATCTTAATACCACACTTTATTATCCTTCACAATCTTAGAGTTAGCTGGGCAGTTCTAGTAGTCTTGCTTGAGCTAACTTATGTACATTCCGCTGATTCCTAGATGGCCTTATTCATGTATCGGGGCCATCAGCTAGATCTCTGTCACCAGCAGTTCTTACCTAGACTTCTTTACCCTTAATTTATGTAATCAAAAATGGAAGTTACAGGCCACATGACATTTTATGTAGAAATCACAGGCCCTTTCTACTGTATCTTATTCTTTAGAGCAAGAAGTCACCAACCCGACCCAGATTCTGAGTTAAGAAGATGAAGTATTCCCCTTGACGGGATTACTACAAGGTCCTGATAGCCATTTTTAATCCACCATAGTCCAATTGGCAATCCTGATCAGGAACACAGTCAGTTATAATTTTCTTAATGGCAAAGAAACTGAGGTTCATCCACATAGTATAAAGCAGTGAGACTTTAAATATGCCCTATTCTGGTGCTATTAATATGATGAGGGTGGTTATCAGAAATGCAAATATTCAGATGCCATGTCAAGTGAACAACTTAGTATAAAAGTACTATGGACACACTAGAGGTGTTATAATAACAGATACTATTGGCATTATTCTACCATAATATAGATAGTATTGCTGGGGGATGGTCCCAGAATACCCTATGTTAGTAAGCTCTCCAGGTAGCTCCTATGCACGTTGAATTGGGGAAACAGTAATATCAGGGCAAATGGATTTGAAGTAAGTCAAATTTCGTTCAAAGTCTGCCTTTGTCAAATAACATGGCCAGTTGACCCTGAACAGATGACTTTTCCTTTCATAACTTTATTCTTGTTGTTGCTGCTGTTCTTGTTTGTGGGAGGAAGGGGAGGATATTGTCTGTGTGTGTGTGTGTGTGTGTGTGTGTGTGTGTGTGTGTGTGTGTGTGTTTGCGCATGCTCCAGGATAGCACTCCACCACTTGAGCCACAGCTCCACCTCCAGCTTTTTTTGGTAGTTAACTGGGGAGAAGGATCTCACTGAGTTTTCCTGGCTTGGGCTGGCTTTGAACCTCAATCCTCAGATCTCAGCTTCCTGAGTAGCTAGGATTATAGACTTGAACCACCAGCATAACTTCAGTTATTCTTAGTGGAGGAAAAATAGTCTGCTCTGGCTACCCCACAGCAAATCATAGATATCAAAGGAAGACATTGTCTATGGGAAGGGAGGCAGTACAATATGGTAATGTTGTCCAAAAATATCACAGAATTGATAATTGATGGAATCAAGACAGAAACAGCTGGATTTCTGATCTTGAAACTCTTCAGACACAAACACTAATTGGGCCAGCAGTCTTTCAGCTTTTCCCAGATCCCCGAAGTTCCTGAAAAACTGTAGTTCTGATTACAAGGAGCAGGTAAAGTGTCAAGTACAATGTGCTCTCAATGAGCCAAAGAGCCTCTTCTAACTCATCTCTCCTTACTCAGCGGCACAGACCTTCCTTTCCCTGAACCAGCTCATACACAGCCAGCACAGCAGGGCATGGCTATCTTTCCCTCCTTTTCATGGGAAAGGATTACTGAGTGGGAAGTGTTCAGGAGCAGTGCGTGTGACTGGGGAGTAGGAGGTGGAGTGACAATCCTGGCCTAGATTGTGTTTTTCAAGTCTGATGCATGTCAGTGAGATGGCATGTACAGCCTGCTGGAACTTTTAGAGAGTCAGAATTTGAGAGCTGGTGGGTGAGAAATTGCCATCTCTCCCTGATTATTCACCTCCTCCAACCTGTATTTTTAATTCACCCACTCTGAATTCTAATCTTCTCTCCAAGTAATTTTCTCAAACTCGAGAAGCCAATTTCTGTCTCCTAGCTGTCTTAGTCTTCCTCAAACTCAGTCAAATATAGAGAGATAGTAAATTCTAGATAATCCTTTTATCCCACCAAACCATACACCCATTTTTCTAAACAGGCTGGGGGGGGGAGGGGGGCAGTTATATCCGAGGCATTTAAAAAAAAAACAAAAGCTTTTTCTTTTTAGGTTCCAAACCCAACTCCATCCCTTACTGACTGGAGTACTTACTCTTGTTCTTCATTTTCTCTTCTGGAAAGAATAACCATAACACTTTGGTGTTAAGAAGATGACAAATGTTAATATACTCAAAGCTCTGAGAACAGTACTATACATGTTCTGTGAAGTACATCCAGCTGTATGGAGCATCCAGTTACTTTTTGGGTGCTGGTGCAGGGGCTTAAACTCAGGGCCTGGGCATTATCCCCTGGCTTTTTTCACTCAATGCTGGCATTCTACCATTTTAGTCATAGCTCTACTTCCAGCTTTTTGCTGGTGAATTGGAGATAAGTGTGTCATATACTTTCCTTCCTGGGCTGGCTTCTAATTATGGTCCTCAGATCTCAGACTCCTAAGTAGCTGTGATTCCAGGTATGAGTCATCAGCACCTGGCTTAATTTTTTTTTACACTATTCTATATTACCACAGCAACTGCCCATCAAAGCTCTTGTCTTTAATCTTCTGTTGTATCTTATGCATTATCTTATGGTTAACCTCTCAATCACTATTCAATCATCCTTCTCTCCTTTAAGAGTATGGTGTCCGTGGCTCACACCTATAATCCCAGCTACTCAGGAGGCTGAGATGTGAGGATTGCGGTTCAAAGCCAGCCCAGGCAGGAAAATCCATGAGACTCTTATCTCCAATAACCCACCAGAAAACCGGAAGTGGCGCTGTGGCTCAAGTGGTAGAGTGCCAGTTTTGAGCTGAAGAGCTGAGGGACAGTGCCCAGGTCCAGAGTTCAAGCCCCACAACCAACAAAAAAAAAAGTACAAACTCTAAATAAACTTCTTGACATAGCAATTAAAACATATGCCTTTGCAATGTTAACCATATTTCCATAATTATCCACAAGGTTTCTTACCACCACAGCTATTGTCATTCTGATTGAATAATTCATTTTATCAGCATCCTTACACAACTCTTCACTTGTAACAACCAAAAATGCCTTCAGATATTGCTTCATATGCTCTAGGTGATAAAAAAAAAATTCTTCCAGAGTTGAAGACTATTGCTCTACAGAGACTCCTCACTCTTACTATGCCACTTTTTTTAAACAATTTCTCAAATGGCCACAAGCCAATCTCACTTGGCTCCCTTCTTATAAAGTATATTTATTGGATATATTTTGGGACAATATGTAAAACATAAAATTTACCAGTACAGTAAATTGCCATTATGGTTGTAATAAATATGTTCGCACTGCTATGAAATCATTAACACCATCCATTTCTAAAACTTCTTTTCTTCCTCCTAAATTAAACTCACATCCATTAAACAATGGCTCCCAGAACACCATTCTACTTTTTATCACTATGAATTTGAATTTGAATACTCTCAGTGCTGTTACTGTTGTAGATTTGTAAGAATTCCTTACTATCCTGGCCATCAGTCACTTACAAGTACACAATTTGCAAATATGTTTTGGATAGAGTGCTTTGGTGGTCAGAAATTCAAGCTATATTAATGTCTAACTTTTTTAAAAAGTGCAACAGAAAGGAGCTGACCCAAAACAAGCAAAGACATTCAGTATATAATTTAGCACTCTGTGCTTAAAGCATGACTACTATGACAAATCACTGCAGAGTTCCTGGATTAAACTAATACAGATTTGCTATCTTGTAGCTCTGTGGGTCCAAACTGTAGAATGGTCAGTGGGTCCCATTCCTTCTAGAGGGTTTACAGGAAACTGTTTCTCTGCCTTTGTCAGCTCCTAAAAGTCAATTACATTTCCTCTTAATGGTCTCTCCATCCATCTTCAAAAGTCAGAAGTGGTTGAGTTTCCCTCTGACATGTCCAAAACCATGTCTTCCTCTCCCTCTCATCAGGGGGAAAGATTCTTTTAGGTACTCCTAAAAGAATGAGCTTGGGCTCATATAAACCACCCAGAAGAACCTTCCCATCTCAAGGCCCTTAGCCTTCATCATACGCATAAAGTTCCTTCTGCCATGTAAGGTGACATATTCCCAGACTCCAGAGATCAGAACCTGAGTACCTTTGAGAAGGGAAGAGGGGGTCTATTATTGGATCTACCTACTGTTGGTTTATTACTCTTTGCCTATCAGAAAGAGTAAAAAATAATGTGAAATACAATGATCTTGGAACGGGTATTACTATATGACTTTCTGAACACATTTTCTCCTCATCTCAGCTGAGCAGCAGGATAACTCTGAATCCTCTGGACTTTTGGATGCTAACTGAATTTCTATAGACTCTTACCACCATCTGCTTTACTGACCAAGATATTTCATGAATTCACACTCTCTTTTCTGGTTTAGAATAATCAATATCAGAAACAGATGGGGCGAAATCTTTTGAAGTTTTGTCAAAACTTCAGCACAAGAAGTTCGAAAAATTGAGCAAATCAAAATGCTAACTCCAAATTAAGTATTAGTATGTACACTACATGTATATTATAACTAGTGAGTATACTAATTAGACATATTCTTATGTAAGTAACAGGTATTCAACCAAAAGTGGACAGTTGTGTTTTTCACTGGTCATTAGCACCCTAGAGAGGGCTATCCTGGGACAATAGAAGCAGGACCATCACATATGTTTTTTATATATTTTGTTTCCTGAACAAGGTATACAAAATCAACTTCATTTATCCACTCCCAATACATGCTTACAAGATTACACAGAAGGGGCATGTGTTGCCCAATTTCCCAAGTGTATCGTGGTTTTCCCATCATTCCCTGAATTTCTGACCCCTATCCATTTGACCAGATTCTTCTCATGCTCTGGAATTTCCTGGTTCCCTTAGCTACTGAAAATCTCCTACTCCCTACTAATCAAATCGGGTCCCACAAAAATGTCTATGGCAGCCTGACTTAGAGGGCATTCTGAGGAAGGACACAGCCTTAACAGTACTTTATAGGGATACATATGTCTATCCTGGGAGAGGTTCCATATATACTTTCTTTTCTAGATTACTGCCAAAAATGTGGAATAGCCAACAGATACACCCTAGATGTGGACATGACTAATTGATATAGGTATAATGTGCCAGGGTTGTCTCTCTATATAGGTATCAGTCCCTCAAAGTTTTCAATTTAGCTTCTATCATCCCACCCTATGTCCATTTTTTATGACATAGAACTGGTTGTTATAATTCAATGGTCCCATTACCAACCATGATTCACAGAACTGTCTTCTGATAGAAATATTAGAAAATACCTATAAGTACACATCTAAAACAGCTACCCACAGTGACAAAGGGATCCGCCAAAGTAAATCTGACTTAAATAGAATCAATTATTTTTAAGCATCTCATTTTATCTATTATTTTAAAAAATTGTCTAATCAGACCAGTTTGAAACTACAGACTAGAGGACCTAGGTTAATAAATAATATTTGATTTCATAACACATAAAATTTTATTATGTTTTTGGACTTTACATAACCTCATACACATAGATAAAATCCATCATCATCAAAAGAATTCTCTGAAATGCTTTTTGTTAAGAGCCCACAATTTGCTTGTTCCCATGCAAAAAAAAAAAAATGCACTATTCAAACACTGACAAACAACATCTATGAATCCCTAGTGGAGATAATACTATAGCATTGGCTTGTCACTCATTTTAAGGACTTTTTATTGTAGAGTAGGAAGGATCTGATAGAAATGATATGCTTCTGTAGAAATATATATATTTCAGTAAAATCACACACATTTGTACAGATCCATACTCTGAATGTCTGCTTCTTTTAGAAAATCAAATACAAATGAATGTTGTTGGGGGAAAGTGTATTGGTATTCTTCTTTCAAAGTCTTTCTTTTCCTTTTATAGAAGAAAGGGAATGAAATCATTTATAGAGACAGTGAAAGGAGAGCTTATCCCATAAGTCTAGGATTTTGACTAAAAGTACATTTTAACACAATATTAACAGTAGACAAATAATTATGGGTGCATAGTCTGCTTAGTTGAATTTCCAGGCTTCTGACAAGCCTCTTTCCATTTATTAGGCTATATCTGTATGCACGAGTTTCTCTACCATTCTTTGAATTTTATGACCCTCATCCCTCGGCACAATATTCTTTCCACTATCTGGAATTTCTTCCCTGCACTTGTTTGCTTGAAATGAGTATGAAACCTCCTATTCATCAATTAGAGCCCAAGGGAAATGCCCTTCTTTGTTAATTTCTCTGACCTTCTCTTATTAGTTTCCCTTCTCTTCTACTGGGACTACAGAATTATGAGCTTTCCACTTTTGTTTCTAACCCCTTACATTGCATATGCACAGCAACTACCACGATGTGCTATTTGTTTTTTTTTTTTTTTTTTATTTTTATTTTTTGTGAACATACTGTACAGAGGGGTTACAAATTACATGGGCAAGATAATGAGTACATTTCTTATCAAGCATTGCAGCCTCCTCCTTTGTTTACCCTTCACATCCCTTCCCCGCCTCCCCTGTGCTCCCCCATCCAATTCTCCCCCGCCCCCACCAAAGTTGTAAAGTTCGTTTTCGACATGACAACTTGTACTTCTCATTGTTGCAACGGGTCCACCTGTATCCTTAAACGACTTGTTTTTCCCCATCTCCTCCACAAATTATACTGACACTATGTGCTATTTGTGACCATACACACGTGTCACACACCTCCAGAAGAATGAGGAAGCTTCTTCCTCATTTTCCAGCACATTGTATGCATAGTTGGTGAATAGTCTCGAATAGAGGAAACATAAAAGAAATGAACTTTCTCTTCCCTGAGATGATATCCATCCCAGAGAACATAGAAATGTCTTTACAAGACCAATAATAAGCTTAATGGTACTTAATATCAATTATGTTCAATCTTCAATTTTAGAAATAGCTTCAGATTTAAGAGTTTTTTTAACCAATGGCAGTTAAACAAAGACATTAAGGGAAATTTTACTGCAGCAATTGCTCTAGTTGAAACAGGTTTGAGAACAAATCCGATTTAAATACTTGTCGTTTCCTTCTATTTACCTATAAGATGTTTAAAATGGAACACTTTGGAGCAGAATTATAAAAGTCTCCATCTTCAATTGTGAATTGTAAGGAAGCCTTTTTTTACAGCTTTTCAAACATTGTACTGCAATTGCTTATCAAAAGTTCAAATTATTCCAGACTGTTCTGCCACCATCCACCACTAGCTATAGTGTTCATTCACACAAACCCAGATATCTGCATGCAGCACAAGCTCGGACAATTTCTCTAATTTCTCCCTTGTACAGCCTCACGCCCTGGGTGAACCCAGCTGATGAGGAAAGCTGTACCTCCTCTAATTGGCCTTTTTCCCCTAAGACAAGCAAGAACATCATGATCCTATCGTTCCCTTCATCTGCTTCTCAGAAACAAAGGTCCCGTAAACACACAGCATTGCTTATGTCCCACTGCATGATCCTAGAATCCATGTCCAACATTCTCCAGTTGCTCCTCAAATGGATTCTTGGATCTACCAAATGATTTCTCATAATCTCTATTCTTTCTTTTTTTGGGTCCGGTCATGGGCCTGAATTCTGGGCCTGGAAGCTGTCCCTCAGCTCTTCGGCTCTACCACTTGAGCCACAGCACCACTTCCGGCTTTTCTTTTCTGCTTATGTGGTGCTGAGGAATAGAACCCAGGGCCTCATGCATGCAAGGCAAGTGCTATACCACTGAGCCACCTTCCCAGCCCATAATCCCTATTCTTATAACAACATTCAAAACCTTAATTTCTTGGTGGTAGGTGCAGACCTAGGTTGAACTGAGGATCCAATTGGGCTTTTTAATGCCTGAGGCTCCAAAATGGTCATTTTAACACAGTAATACTAGTCAGTCTGTGGGGAAACTAGCAGTCCCATAATATCTTGATGAGCTTTGGAGAAATAATTAATCTAGAGAGTTAATGCAATAATGCATATCTAGCACCTCCTCAATGTCCAGGATTGTGCTATTTTATTCCTCAAACCCTCTCACAAAGGTTTAAATGATGACATTTCTGGTTGATCCCTGAGTCCTTGCTATGTATAACAAATAGAAGACAACTATGTACCGTTTGCTTTTTGCAGAGTGACTTCATCCTGCAGTTACTCAAAAGATCTTGAGGCCTGTTATTTATGCAGCTGGCACAGCTGCTTTTCCTCTGGAGTCAGTTTTTCTCTCACTTGAATGGTTATATGAGTATATTTAGTGATTATTTGAATATCATGATCATATTTTCTTGTACTGCTAAAATAATATATTCTGCTTTGTATTATTTGTAGCACCATAAATAAAATCAGGTTTGATTTCAGAATAAATTCAATTGAGTTGTTCCAGCTGATAGTGGCTGAGGAGGATATCTGAACTGAGAAACTATTTCCCCCTGGTTAAATCATATAACCCTTTATTTAAAAGTAATCCTACACATATATGAGACTAAATCTTTTTAAAAAAGAAAAGCTAGCCAGGCACTAGTAACTCAGGCCTGTAACCCTAACTATTCAGGAGACTGAGATCCACAAAGACATTTGTGTGGATCTAAAATAACCAGCAGGGCTGGGAAGGTGGCTCAGTGGTAGAGCGCTTGCCTTGCATGCTTGAGGCCCTGGGTTCGATTCCTCAGCACCACATAAGCAAAAAGAAAAAAGCCGGAAGTGGTGCTGTGGCTCAAGTGGTAGAGCGCTAGCCTTGAACTGAAGAGCTGAGGGACAGCGCCCAGGCCCAGAGTTCAGGCCCCACGACCGGACCCCCCCCAAAAAAATAAATAAAATAAAATAAAATAACCAGCAAAAAACCAAGCTGGAGGCATGGCTCAAGCAGTAGAATACCAATCAAACTAGCCAGCTGAGCAGGTGTGAGGCCCTGAGATCAAACCTCAGTACCACAAAATATAAAATCGGAAAGCAGAGCATCTGTGATGGAAATCAAGGTCCCAGATAAAATAAATCCCCTTTTCCCTACCTTGAGTGGACTTCCCTGAAACTACTATGAGAGAGCCTGGTCTCTTCTTAGTCTGTAAGTTATTTATTGAGAATTGAAGCATTTTGCTTTTTGTTCTCTTTGTTTGACAGAAAGAATTTCCATTTAAAATAACAGTTCACCAAGAAATACATAAGTGTAAAGAGTCAAGTATGTACATATGTTTGTCCTATTATTTGAATTTTTCAATGCATTACTATTTCTTTTCATACAGAGATTTGTCTCTTCTAGGATACCCATTTCCTTTTCTAGGTTCCTAAAAAAGGTGAATAGGACAAAAACTTCTGTGGTACAGATGCCTGGTGCTGGCACCCTATTTCCAATTCCAGGTTCCTAAAGAATGAGCAGAGCAAAGATTTCTGGTGCTTAGTGCACAAGGCTTGGTGTCCTTTTTTTTAAAATCACCATGTGACTTTCACTAAGTGCCAGCCACCTATGTGCTCAATTAAACTAGCTGTGTATGTTTCAGGGTTGATGCTTGCATTTGATTCAATAAAGCCATGTAGACCATGCCATAGAAGCAAACTGCTGCCCATGGTCACAGAGTTGCAAAACTTTGCAGGAAACACACCCATCCCTAAGAGCCATTACTTTTCTGTCGTGCACTGATTTCATATTATCTAAGAGACAAGAGAAGTAGCTTTATCCCTCCCGTATTTCCAAGGGAGGTTGACCTTTCGCAGAGGCCTGGGCTGGTTTAGGTCCCCTAGTCTGCTTATCAGATTCACATACTACAATGTCTGTAATAAATTTACAAAGTGGTATCGGTCGGTCACCCAGTGTCTTATCATCCTGATGAAATGTATGCATTCTAAAATGTTCCCTCCTTCTTCCACACACGTGTTCAAGGAGCTTGTCTAGCCCTCCTATCTGCAAGGGACCTTCAAGTACCTAAATAAGTGAAAAATCTGGCGATAGGAAAGTAGTTCACTTTATTTTATTCTTGCTCTTTGGTTATCCCTGTCTTGGTGCCAACCTTTCTCATCAGATCACTTGTCCATTCCAAAGCCTTTGGTTTCTTCTGACTTTCATTCCAATCTTACCTAGTGCCCTAAATGCCCTGCCATCCTTTCTTCACATCTCAATCTATTTTCTATGACTACTGGTTGGTCCCCACCATTCAAGTTACCACTTACCCAAAATGGAAGTCTCTTGGGACAACCACTCTGTTCCTGTCCACTCCTTAAAATCACACCTCCTTCAGACAGAATGCCTCATACCCAGAAACCTTCTGACTACTCTGGTCCTACTAAGTCTTTCCTCAAACTTCCTACAATAATTGAAAACACTATAGTTTAGTTCTTAATTAACCACCACTTTGTCTTATTTTGCTTTAAGTTTACTATTTGGGCTATTACTAAATTTAACCCAAATGACATGCAAGTTTCCTACTTAAATCATACATGAAGACTGGAAGATGGTTCAAGCAGCCAAGTACCTGTCTACTGAGTGTGAGACCTTGAGTTCAATCCCTGGTACCACCAAAAAATAAACAATAACAATAATAATAAAATAAAGAAAAACTGACAAAGTAGTTGATAAGAAAAGATTTAGGGCTGGGAAGGTGGCTCCGTGGTAGAGCACTTGCCTTGCATGCATGAGGCCCTGGGTTCAATTCTTCAGCACAACATAAGCAAAAAGAAAAAAGCCAGAAGTGGTGCTGTGGCTCAAGTAGGTAGAGCACTAGCCTTGAGCTGAAGAGCTGAGGGACAGCGCCCAGGCCCAGAGTTCAGGCCCCACAACTGCCCCCCAAAAAAGAAAAGATTTGTACTATAACCTATTCATTCATTTTAAAAAGTTAGTCCCCTCAAATCATCAAACTCAATGATACGCTCAGGTTGTTCTTGTGTTCAGAGTTTTGCCTGCCAGCTAAGATTCAGCTCATCTAAGCTCAGTATGCAACTTTGATTCTGGCTATAGCTGTGAATGGACATGACGTCAAAATGCTGTTGGCTTCACATCTACTCCTTGTATGTCCATCCTGGAAATCCTGCATGTTTGTCCTGAGATCCAGACTGAAAAGACAGCAGCTACCTAGGGAAGCTCCTCCCACAGTGCTGTGCAAGAAAGCAATCTACTTCAGCACATTTCAAGAGAGCTGAAGCATGGCTGCCAACAACCCATTGGCCAAGGCAAGTCACGTGACAAAACCCCCAAGTTAAAGGGCACACAAGGCCACAGCAAAGATATGAAATGCAATACCTCTACAGGAGAGTGCAGAACCATGAAAAAATGTAGTCTGCTGTGAGCTGGATGGCTTCTGACTTCTGATCACTAATCATAATGGACTTTTAAAGAAAAAGAAACAAACACCAGCTTTAAGATAATTTCTGAAAGTAGAAGGAAGATACTGTGTGAATACAAAGCAAGAGCCTTCAATTTTGATTTACTGAATAAAGGACATTATGAAAGAAATAGAAAGTAGAGCTTTTTAATCCAGCAGTTGCATTAGGATGCATGTTAAAACTAAGTTTACTATAGGCTGGTTTTATAAGTGATAATTGATTGCAAATTATATTGACAGTTATTGAACATAATTATTCACCACAGGAACCATCCTTAATCAATTAATCAAGGCCCAATTCAACTTCACTTCTTGCACATGGCAACAACCAATCGTGGTTGTTTTTGTTTTTTTTTTTTTGCTTTTCCCCCCTTTACCTACTTTGTTTGCTGTTGTTGAAACATTTTAACAAATTAATTAGATGCTAATTCTTAGCAATAAATGAAACCCTTAAGGTGTTCAAATTATAAACTCTACAACATAACCTGTTTATTCCCAAAGATTCTACACAGACGTGGAATAAACACAGATCTGTCACCACACCACACCCTCCTCCTCTCCCAAGATTACATTCAAAGAATCACTCCACTGTCTCCTTACTGGTATCGGCTAAGAGATGTGTCTCCAAGCACAGACCACTGGTCTTCCTCTGTTTCATTGTACTGAGCACTTTGAACTAAAGGAGATTTAAAGATCTCAAAAGCAAGGTCTATTGACCTCATGCCCTTCTGTATCTCACCCCATAGTAAGGAACAGAAACTAGAATTCCCCTTCCTGTAGTTGGATCACAAAATCTAAAACCCTTTCACTGAAAGTATGCCATAAAACCTAGAAAGATCTCGTCCTTCATACCCTCACACCCACACCTGAGAAGAAAGAATGCTACATTGAGGAGTAAAAAAGATCTGAAGAGATGAGGATATGAATCTTGCTGCACGCGCACACACACACACACACACACACACACACACACACACACACACACACACACTGACCATTGTCATTAAATAGATATTATTTTGTCAAATCACTCATCATCAGATAATAGAAATCAACAATGAAATTCAATTTCAAAATCAAATACTTGGACTGAGGGCCTATTTCTGGTATCTAAAATAGAATATGTAATAAACCCACTGTCTTCTGTCCTGATCAGACTCTAAGAAGACATTATATTTCATTATTAGTTTTATCAGTGACAAACAAAATTAAAATCCAGCCTCATGTACTGATGTGTATCGGTAATCTCAGCTACTCAAGAGTCATATGTAAGAGAATCACAGTCCACATTCAGTACTGGGCAAAAGCATTGAGACCTTATCTGAAAAATAACTAAAAGGCAAAAGGGATTGAATGCATGGCTCAAATGGTGAAGCATCTGCCTAAAAAGTATGAGGTCCTGAGTTCAAAACCCTGACGTTGCTAAAGAAAGGGAAGGGAAGGAAAGGAAAGGAAATGGAAGGGAAGAGGAAGGGAGGGGAGGGGAGAGGGGTGGAAAGAAGGGGAGAGGAAGATGCAGAAGTGAACTGTATATATTGGAGATCCTTATCAGATAAGAGCTTCATTACTAAGTCAAATGAATAATGATGGAAGAAGGAAACAGAAAGACAGAATAATGAAGAAGTTAAGAGAGACATGAGAGTTATGTTTAGGATTGGCCTTGGGGAAAGGAATAAAGATGGATTCTGAGTAGCCATCACCACCACCACCACAAAAAAAAAAACTAAAAGATAATTAATAGAAACTTCAGACTGGGCACAATGGTTTGAGCCTGTAATCTTCACTGCTAGGAAGGTAAAGATCAGCTCACAGTTCCATACCAGCTCAGGTAAAAGTAAATAAAATAAAAAACAAAATAATTTTGAGACTCCATCTCAACCAGTGGCTGGGAGTGGTGGTGTGATGCCCATCATCTCAGCAATGCAGGGAACAGGAGCACAAAAATCGGAGTGCCAAAGTCCAGGTCAGCCTAGACACAAAGAAAGACTTGGTCTCAAAAATAACCAATGCATAAAAAGCTAATGGAGTAATTCAAGTGATATAGTTCTTGCTTAGCAAGTGCAAGGCACTGAGTTCAAACTCCAGTACAAAAACATTTGAAAAAACAACCCTTCAGTACAGCAGATTTCAACTCAACACAAATGTTATATATCCCCTACTCATCACTGGTATTCTATTCTGTCCAGGCTGGTCTTAGACCATTCTAGCACCAGCATCCTAAAGTTCTGTACAAGAGCAGATGTGTCAATTTGTTACAACACTGAATTTTTAAGTCTTTTGTGCTATTGAAAAATCAAGTACATCTTTGCAAAATAAAAATAGAAATTTATTATAGCAGTACAAACATTTTATGCTATTCTTTATAGTTTCAAAACTATGAATATCCAATCAAACTTCATAATTGCTTTCATAAATGCCTAATTAAACTATAAATATTATTAAATATATCCATGTACAATAAGGAATGGAAACATCTGGATGGAAAATGGAAAATTTAGAAAAGCAGCTGGATATTTTACCTACACAATGCTAGACACCAAGATATTCAGAAACATCAAATGGCTGCTAGGATTTTTGCATTTCATCTGGATATCTGACTCTATCTTCTGCCTTTGTTCAAATTCTGTTCTCTGTGTATGTGTATGAGAGACAGACAGACACACAGACAGACAGACAGATCATAACTGGGACTTGAATTCACCCTGGGGACTGTCCCCTTAACTTTTTTTCACTCAAGGCTGGCACCCTACCACTTGAGTCATGGCTCTACTTCTGACTTTTGGGGGCTAATTGGAGATAAGAGTCTCACAGACTTTCCTTCCCTAGCTGGATTTGAACCTTGATCCTCAGATCTCAGCCTCCAAAGTAGCTAAGATTATAGGCGTGAGCCCCCAGCAGCTGGCTTCTCTGTGTTTTGAATGGGAATATTAACTCCCTTGTTCTATGAGAACATCAAAAATACAAGAAGTATCAAGATAGGGGCTTCTGGAACTGGGTGAAATGACTGTCATCTGTAATCACAGCTACTCAGAAGGTGGAGATTCCAATCCAAAGGCAGCCCAGTCAAAAGTTCACAAGACAGCATCTCAATTGAAAACAATCTAGGCACTTGCTAGTCATCCCAGCTCTGCCTGAAGCATAAATAGGAGAATCACAGATAGAATGCCCCAGCATAAAATCAAGACCCTATTTTAAAACTAAGAACAAAAGGGGAAGGCTGAGAGCATGGCTTATCTGGTACAACTCCTTCCTAGCAAACACAAGGCTCTGAGTTCAAATCCCAATACTGTCCTATAAGAAAAAGAGCTTTCAGAATGCATTTCTCATTGTATTTTTCCCTTCACAGCCTGTGTTGACTGTTAGAAAGCCCAATGTGGTTCCTAAACATTCCACTGTGAGACTCCTCACCAAAAGATCCACCAGCCCCATCACCCATTATGTTTCTGCCTTTAGCTCCAGAGATATATTTCCAGCTCAATATCTTCTCTGACCTGTTTCTAGGGATCATCTCCTTGTTTTTCCTGATAGTATATTTGTCTGAGTAATGCTAACAGTCAAAATAATAGACATGAGCCAGGCTACAAGGGCTCATGCCTTGTAATCCTAGCTACTCAGGAAGTTGAGATCTGAATATCCCGGTTCAAAGCCACTCTGGGCAGAAAAGTTTGTGAGACTTATCTTTGAGTAATCACCAAAAATGGAGCTGTAACTTAAGTAGTAGAGTGACAGCCTTAAGCAAAAACAAAATAAAAAAGCTAAAGGACAAAGCAGGCCCTGACTTCAAGCCCCAGTACTGACATAGGCAGAAAGAGAGATGAGATAGATAGATAGATAGATAGATAGATAGATAGATAGATAGATAGATAGATAGATAGATAGATAGATAGATAGATAGATAGATAGATAGATAATAGAACCAGTAATTGCATTCAAGTAGTGCATTAGGTAATTTACATGAGTTAATGCATTTACCTTGCAATGGCCCAATAGTATGTATTATTTCCTATTTTCTAGGTAAAAAAATTGAGACAAATAAATTTAATATCTTGCCCAAATTCTCACCTCAGACCTCTAGTACAAATTCAGATGTCTGAATTTTGGAACTACTTTCATAAGTGTGAGTCTATTCTGCCTGTCTACTCAATCTATTCTAATTTGCAAACATAGTGCCCAAACTCAAGTGATCTCCAACACAATAAAGATGTTTATAATGGATTATTTTCACATATTATGGAATATCTGAAACTCCATCTCTTTCTAGAACCTGCATTTGCTAGGTACAGGAAAGAAGACATGATTTCCTGAGAAATTTCGAGAACTGCCTTCCAAGGATAAAAACAGCTTTCCCCTCACTCATCTTATTTACCTCAGAAAAATTTAAATGCAACAGATACTCTTCTAGAACCTAAATAATCTTATGGATCTTATCCAGGTAAATCCACACAAATGTAACAGTTTAGTCATTTATTCAACAAACATTTGCTGAGCAGATCTCAGTACTGACAACACCACAAGGAAAACACAGGCAAAATTTCCTGCCTTTACAGCACCTTGTATTAGAGACATAACAGGCAAGGTGCATGCTATGATCTGTTAAGTGGTAATAAATGTTATACAAAAGAATATAAAGAATATGCACAGTACCAAGGCCAGAAATAACATGTTAGCTTGGATGAAGGTACCATAAAGAACAAGAGTTTGAAGGGAAGACCTGTAAGAGTGAAAGCTGTAGCCAGGAAAATATTTAGAAGAGGAGCAATCATCCAGTGCAGAAGAGAAAGCCAAACTTTAGAGAATGTCTTCATGTTCCAGAAACACCAGGAAGTCAGAGCTGCTTCAGGAGAAAAAAAAAAAAGGAATAAAGACAAGGCACAGGACAGAAACAGAAAATAATCATAAAGGGAGGGGAAAGAGGGGTGTCGATATCGTAAAGAAACTTTTCAGCCCTTATAAAGAACTTTTCTCTCCAGTGTAACCTGGGAAGCTTCTGGTAGATTTAAATGGGTTGAGCTGTGTTTAGGTTGGGTGGACTGGCTGCATAATGAATGGGAGGGGTACAGAAAAAAAGACCAGCTAGATTAGGATAGTAATCCAGGCAAGAACTCTAGTGGAAGCAGCAGCAGGAGAGGTAAGGATTGATGGAACTCTGTCTTGGAGGTAGAACTCACAGAATTTGGTGAGATTTGCGGGGTGTGAAAAAAAGACAAGTCCAGAGAGACAATAAAATTTTTGATCTGAACAAATCAAAGAGAGTTGATTAGAAGCTCCTTGAAAAGAAAAAAAATCAGCCATACATATTCACTTAATATTTTATGAATATAAATGTTAAAACAGCAAAAGCAATGGAAATTTCTCTGGAAAGTGTTAAGTATGTGTAAAGTTAAAATAGGATAATATGAAAGTATATTATTAACATATAAGAATTAACATATAGGCTACTGTTTCATTTAAATATGACATTGATAGTCATAGTGTAGCAGTAAATAAGAGGAGCAGCTTCATTTTTTTCCACAGTGATCTTCAAATAGCAGATACCGAACACAGCATTAAATATTTGCCAGCAAATCTGATAGTCAGATTTTGATATTTATTAAGGACTTTCCATATTGAGTTTAATTAAGGATTTGATTATGAATTCTACCTTGAAGGCATGATTACTACTTATCTCTTCACTCTTAGGCCAAAGAGAATTAGAGATGTTGAATATCTCTAGAGCATCCATGAAATAGTCATTAGTTTGAAAAGGCATCGCTTTTCTTAGTGCTGAAAATTGCCTTAGAGAAATTTAACTCATTCAGCTTTGATGGTACTTTTATAAGCAATACTGAATGCATTCTTCATATTATGACTGAGAAGATAAACTAATCATCACAACTAATTTCCTGATAAATATACAGTTGTCTTTTATTACTCCTTTATCATCACATATTCATCTTTTATTCTTACTAATGCCATGAGATACATCAGGGAAGTAAGCTGCTTTTAAGAGGATGTATCTAAAAATCACTACTCATATAATTGACTTAGCATCTTTTTCTCTAGCCTTAGCATTTCTAGCCTACCCATGGAAAACCATCACCAGGGAATGGGAAGATCACTTCATAAGCAGTTCGGTGATTTGCTCAATACCATGGGTGTCACAACGAGCTAAGGGGCTGTGGCAACTCACTTTAGCTCTCAGATATTTTGGAATCACACAGTTAAATGTGTGATGAGTCATATGAGTATTTGCAATGAAGACATTCTTGGGACATAAGCAGGTGTCTGCTTGCGGAGCGGGCATGCTTTGGAGGTGCCTTTTTCAGTGGATTTCTTGCTTATGCCTCATTCACTCTTTCCTAGCCCAGGAAAGTTTTATTTTACCTCTTTGATGGGGCAAGGTTATGGATGAGCAACGCACTCCAGACCCAAGCTTAACAAATCCCTTCCTATACTTGCCACTTGGACAGTGATATTGGCCATGTGTTCATTTGGCTTCAACATGACCTTCCGAGAGATACAAATCCCCCCTTACTTGATTTACTGGAGACGGGGAAGAGGGAAATTAGAGATATATTTCCCCCCCTTACTTGATTTACTGGAGACGGGGAAGAGGGAAATTAGAGATATATTTCCCATTTCTTTTTCTGGGGTCATCAATATAAACATACAAGGTTTTTTTAAGGAAGAGGGACAAGATAATGTGATTTCACTTATCTCTAGTGTCAACATATAGTGTGAAAGTATAGCTTTCCAGTTAAAGAAATATGAAAGGGAGTCTATTACCTAGATACTTTCTCAGATTTCAATCCTTATTCCCTCTTCTGAATTTGCCTATGGGTTAGGTGTCATTATTACTGACATATCCCAGTCACATTGTACACTGTCACAGTAGGCCACCTGCTCCTCCAGAACTGCCATCTAGTGTCAATGTTGACTCCCTTCTTTCTGTCTTCTGGGAACTGCTATGCATGCAGAGAGATTTTGCCACTTCCATGTTAGTGGGTGGCTTCTATCACATTGATTTTAAAAAGACAATTATAATACTCGAACTAACTATGTTTTCTGATGTTTCTCTAATTATCTTACATATAAGAATAAATATAATTATAATATTAATAATAATAAGTCACATGCATCCATTATGGGAATTAAAATTAGGGGAGTCAATTTTCTTACTGATAGTCTTCGAGAATCACATTCAGAGCTTATAACCAGCAAATGTTTATTTTTACTGAAGGAAGACAGGAAGCTTGCTAAACATTGAATATTAATTTAATAGCAATAAATATGAATGTGTGAGAGAAGTGATTTAATGCCAATCATGTGTCATTGTTTTAAAGGTAAACTAAAAATCTTTGCCCCAAGCAAATTTAAATAAAGTAAAAATCTCTTTCTTACTCCCACCTCCCTCTTTCATTCTCTGCCTCTCCCTCTCTTCCCTCTCTCCTTCCCCTCCCTTCCTTTCTCCCTCCCACCCCCCATGCCTGTAAATATACAAAGCAAGCAATATACCTTTAGTGGAGTAAAAATATATGCTGGAAAATTGATTAGGAATAATACTTTATGCATTTGTGATACGAGCCAAATTTTAGGTAGCAACTCTAGGAAATAGATACAAAGGAGGGCTTACATTGGGCTAAGATTGTCAAGGAATGTTTATAAAAGGAGACAGAATTTTCAATTAGAGAAATTTTTCAAATAAAATATGGATACATGTAGTTGGAATAGGCTGAGAGCCGACAAAAGATAAACCTGGAAGGTAAATTGGGTGCAGATCTAGAAAGCCTTAGAAGGTGAAGAAATGTGAACTTCAAAAGACAATTTGACAATAAATGTAAATGTACTTACCTTACTTAATGTACCTATAACCTGTCTGTACATCACTTTGACAATAAAAATAGTAACTTAAAAAGTCAAAAAAGGGAGAAAAAAGAAAATAAATGACAAAACCCAGAATGGGAGAAAAAAACATTTGAAAATTATCTATCTGATAAGGGCTAATTAATATAGATAAATACATAAGTATAGATATCTCAAATATATATCTATATATATATTCAGTTCTCTATAATACATATGCCTATATATTCAACTCAAAAGATAAATAGCCCAATTAAACTTGAGAGGGGATTTTCAATAGACATTTTCCTAAATGATATATAAATAACCATAAGATGCTCAATATCATTAAGCATTAAAGAAGTTTAAAATATTGAGATAACATTTATATCCACTAGAATAACTATAATCAAAACAGCAAGTAATAATAAGTGTTGACAAGGACATTGAAAAATGAGAACCATCCTACATTGCTGTGAAAGTGTAAACTAGTATATGCACCATCAAAAACATTTTTTCAGCCTTCAAACAACTAAAAACATAAGTCCCTATGAATATAAAATCTAGGGATTCCATAATTTGGCATATGTACTCCAAAGAAATAAAACTACACAAAGACTTGTGCACACATGTTCATGAAAGCAATATTTTTTTATAGTCAAAAGGTGGAAACAACCCAAATACCCATCAAGTAAATAACGTATATACAAATGTGGTATATCCATGCAATGGAATGTTATTCACTCCAAAAAACATATTGAAGCCTGATGCTTACTACAACATGAAAAAACCTTATAAATATTATGCCAAGGGCCAGAAGCAAGTCACAAGAGATATAGTAAATAATTATATTAACATAGGAAATTCCCAGAATAGCAAACTTCATAGAGAAAGAAGGTAGATTCATGGTTTACAGGAGATGGGAGGAAAAAGTGGAGTGAGCATTAACAGGAATGAGATTTTGTGTTGGAGAATTATTTTAAAAAGTTCTGAAATTAGATAGTAATAATGACATTCTATGAAAGCACTTCAATACATTGTCCAGTAAAAATATGATTTAAAATAATGATTACTTTCTGTATTAGAAATATCTCTTACATGCTAGCCAAGAAACCAAATAAGTATTTAGCACACTTTCTGGGAAAGATGACTTCTGAATTTTAAACAGAAATTTACAAATAAAATTTTTTTAAAAGTAGCCATATATTGGGAATTGCATTTATCCTTGGAAAGAATTGTTCTTATTCATTGTCGTTATTAGTATTATTCCTCCAAAATCCTTGTATATGTTTTCTTATTATTGGTAGCTCAAGAGATTTAATCAATGCAATCCAAGGAAGATCTCTGCATTCAAATTAATTTAGGAGATAAAAATTTGGAAAGCAATGCCTTACACTCTTTTGAGTAAAGTGAACAAATATTTTTGGATAAAAGTCAAATGGATACTTGATTTTCCAACTGACTTAAATGTGTGAATCTTTGTAGGTAAAATCAGTCAAGGTTTTAATAATAAAACGTTGAATACTTTTTACCTACCCTTCAATTTGCTTCAGATTTCTCCCATCACCTTAGGAAGATGTTATACCGCTAACAACTAGGTGTGATTTTGTCACATCAAAATACATATACACCTGTGCTTAAGATGGAAAGGTGATTGTGAACAAGATTCGTGGTTTGAAGGTACAGCAGGATGGCACAGAGCAGAAGGTTTGATAATGAGAAATTACAGTTTCCTGCAATTCTTGAGGACTAGAGAGAGGGAATTATTTGCTTTGTGCTGGAAGTAATTTCCCTAAACCCTGTGAGATGACATAGCTCAAGCTGTTGTAAATGTAGACATAGTAGCTACCAGCCACAGCTCTTGGTTGGAGCAAGAATCCCTGGGGCATAAAATAGATTGGAAACCCTTTCTGAATAGGATTGATCACTTAATTTGACTGTTTTAGAGAAAAATCCTACCTCGTCTTCAATTTCTTGCACTTCTTCACAAACCCCTGGAAACTTAATAATTGCTTCCACTAGAGATATGTGTGTGCATGTATATTTTAATTAGAAAATCTAATCACAAATTAATGTAAGTATAATGTATTAAAAGTGTTGGAAACTAGCTTTAGGATATTCCTTACCTTGCCTTTCAAAATATACTACCACAAACAGTAAGTTCTTCCCCTAATAGACAAAAATAATTAAATCTTCAAATGCATGCATGTCTTTTATTCAAAAACAGGTAGAGTGACATCAACTATTGCTGTAATCCTCAACACAAAACACAAAGATGCCCTTCATGTTTAAAAACACAGCAGCTGATGGCTGTTTTGTTAGCCTCATACTTTATTTTGAGGGGTTAACTTTCTGCCTCTCATTTATACTTTTTTTCTTTCATGAATGAGCAATTAATTACTTTGCTGCTGCCATGGTTGTTTGAACACCTCAGTTTACAATAGCCTTTTGTTTTCTCACCCTCAGGGGGAAAGAAAGCTTTGAAGGATTTCAATCTCCAAAAACACAGAACACTTTCTTTCTCTTTATTTCTGAACACACAAAAAAGTCTATTCTTATGTATATTTAATAATAGGCTTCAAAAAGAGCCTTATTGTGCACCTTAACATGATCTGATTGATTCTTGCCGCTAAGTCAAAGGAACACATACAAATCCCAGTTCTGGAAAGCATTTTCTATTTAAAAATTTTAAAGTGTAAACTTCATAATAAATGAGGAGAAAAAATGTAAATATGTTGTATTTCATTTTAAATACCGTTAAGCACAGTTGAAACACAGTGACTCTTTCTAGATGATAATATGCCTTGGATAATGAAGTGCTTTACTTAAGTCACAGAAAGTTCATTGCTCTTACAGTTTACAATTAGAGCAGAAAATGCTGTATGTCCTTATTAACATTTATCTCTTGAAAACAAGAAGATGCATGTGTTTATGTATATCCACATGTATATGTTGATAGAGAAGGAAAATAAGAAGTGAGGGCATTCTCTTGTAGAATTGCTGGGTATGAGTAATTCCGAGATATAAGTAATTTCATAATCCTCTTCTTTTTCTTAAAAATAGATTGTTGGTTACCAATGACTCATGCCTGTAATCTTAACTACTCGGAGGGCTGAGATCTGAGAATCTTAATTCAAAGCCAGCCTGGGCAGGAAAATCTATGACTCTCATCTCCAATTAACCAGCAAAAAGAATGGAGAAGTGGCTCAAGTGGTAGAGTACAAGCCTTGAGCAAAAAAGCTAAGGGATAGCACCAAGGTGTTCAAACCCCAGTACTGGCGCACAGACACAAAAGATTGTGGTTAAAACAATGAATTTGACTAGGATAATAAAATCTCAATTCTCATGAATGGTTACAGAATTAAAAAACTAAATTTAATAGTCTGGCTGATTCAGTACTAACACAAAGTTTCTGGATTTGTCAATGGAATTTAAAATGAATAATTCAGTTTAATAAACAGAATAATGTTCCACCTCATAAAGATGAGTTGAGCACCATTTATCTTACTTAGTCTTACCACTAAAGGAAAAATCACAGTCCTAAGCAAATCTGCTGACCAGCCATCATTTCTTTATTATATCATTGCTGATATGGCCCATGCACAAATCAAAAGTCTATGTAGTCATATTCCAACAAACAGAGAGCATATTGTAATTACCTCAGGCTTCCATTTCACCTTACAAGGCAAGGAAGCAGGAAAGTACAGTAGTTTGTGTTTCAAAATGTTAACATCTTCTTCCTGGTTCAGTGGAGAAGATGGTATTTTCTCTATCATTTATGTCAAAACTACATGCAGAAGACAGTCAGAAAAGATGTCTGCTGACCCAGTCAGTTCATGTCTGTAGAAGTAGCTCACGTGCACATCATCAAAGTGACCAGCAAGGATTTCTTGGGCTTCCCCATTCTTCATCTGATCATATAGGTGCTCAAAACCAGAGTCATCCTACAAAGTAGGGGTCTTGGTGAACCTTGCAACTCTGCAGTCAGATTTCCTCTCTATACCACCAGAGGCCACCATGCGTTTTCAGGACCTTCAGTGAACACAGATAGAGCCCCAGCAACCAAGCAGTTTTGTGATAGAGTGAACCACAAGGACTTGTTGTAACCATCACCAAACAACGAGTCTTACAACTTCATAATTCTATTCTCATCTGACTATATGAAAACTGTATTTCATGTTGTGGGCTAATTAAAAATAGCTTATATCTTGTCTTAATTTCTGCTTAGCACATGCCACTTATCACACATATAATTTTATAGCTATTTAGAGTGTTCTGTTAGCTATTGTTTTATTTTTCTATTATTCTATCGTGTGACTACAGAATAATTTGTAAACTCAATCCCCTGATGCTGGACTTTGGGGATATTTTCTATTTTTACCCTAAAATGCTGCTCTGTGATGACAATCACACAGTTCCACTCTTTGAAAAGGAAAGCTTTGTGGTTAAGAAAAAAAAAATCTTTTAATTGCTTCTTCAGACTGAAGTTTGGATACTAGCTCTGTATATGGTATAATGTGAGACAAATCATTGATCATCTCAAAGCTTTAGATTCTCTATCTCTTAAAAAAGATAATTTTACTTAAATCCTAGTATTTTCTGAGGTGATCCAATAAGAAAGTAGATGTAAAATCTTAGTAAATCAGTGTTTGTATATTCTAAACCAGTTAACAAAACGTATTTCCTCAAGATAAATTACTGTGCCCATATTCATTTTTAAGATATCTAATGAGTATTATCTAATTCCCCTCAGTGGATACGTTTCAATGGCAGTGTCACATACATGACAACTATCTGTGAACTATTTGATGTCTGGAACTCACCTGAAAAGTGCCCAAAAGGAATTCAAAGATCTTATTTCATCTTTATTCTCTGGGCACCTGCCACAAGGGCACACAACAGATGACCAACCACTTGTTTCCTTCCATTTTTCCTTTTGACATAAATAAGCACATCACTTTTGTTAAAGAGCACCATGTTCTCAGAGTTTTGATAAAGGCCCTGTTCGCATTCGCTCTGGAGACCCTTGTGGGTAAATAAAATCAAATGTGCTACATAGTCAAAGTCAGTTGTCTCACACATGGGAAGCTTATTTGTAAATGTGGTTTCCTTTTCCTTGCAAGGATTCTAGTTCCGGAAGTCTGGAGAAAAGCCCAGGTATTTGAGGTTTGCTGTGCTTTTGTAATCACCGCCATTCTGATACACAACATGCATGAATTCCTTTTGAGAAGGCACTGGTTCTTGAGAACCCTTAAGTCTTTTCTCCAGCCCTCCAGCACTCTAGAGTGCATTTAAAAAAGGAATGGCTATGGAACCAACCCAGATGCCCCTCAATAGATGAATGAATCAAGAAAATGTGGTAGATATACACAATGGAATTCTATGCCTCCATCAGAAAGAATGACATCACTCCATTCGTAAGGAAATGGAAAGACTTGAAGAAAATTATATTGAGTGAAGTAAGCCAAGCCCAAAGAAACATAAGCTCCGTGGTTTCCCTCATTTGTAATAATTAGCATATGCTTAGCATAGTCCTCGCAGAGGATCACAATAGCTCAATAGCTATGTACATATGACCATGTAAAATGATGCTAATCAAAATGAACTCCAAGACATGGAAACAACAGTTCTTTTCTTTTCTTTTTTTTTTTTTTTGGTTATTGACCTTGCTGTCACCAATGTACTGTATCAAGTTCTTTTTTTTATTGTATTTCATTTTTTGACAATCACTGTCTTTGACTCTGGTAACCTGTGTCTTGTATATATGTTTATCTGATCTGGGCAATGGAAGGGGGATAACAAAATGATTATTAATAACAAAATGCTTATATTAACAAAAGGGACAAAGGAGGATCCAATGCAACAATGATTCTCACAAGATACTATGTTGGAAATGAACTTTACAAAACTTCAGGAGTGGGGGGAGTGAGGGAGAAGGGATAGTAGGAGAAACAGGAGTAAGTAGGTAACAATGTTCAACAAGAAATGTACTCATTAACCTATGTAACTGTAACCCCTTTGTACAGCGCCTTTACAACAAATAAATTAGAAATATCAAACTAGTAATAAAGGACTCTTAGCACAAAAATAAAAAAGGAATGGCTAATCAAAACAAACTCAAAAACCTTATGCATGGATATTATGCTAGCTAGGCTTTCTGTTTGTTTGGAGAGAAGAATAGATAGAGTAAAAGATGAACAAATGCCTGCCCACACATAGCTATATTTCATCCTACCATGGTGGCCAAATGGATTTGATAAGATATAGAACCTATATGACCACTAGCTCTCATTTTGTTTGATCCAGAATATTTTCAAACAAGAGTAGGGATGTCAAAAGCTGCCTAGCTAAAAATTCCTGTGACTCAAAACAAACACACAAATGCAGCAGTGGTACTCACTGTACACTATGTTGAAAATGAACTATATAGCTGGGTACTAGTGGCTCACACCTATAATCCTAGCTACTCGCAAGGCTGAGATTTGAGGATTACAGTTAGAAGCCAGCCAGGGCAAGAAAGTCTCTGAGACTCTTAGCACCAATAAACTACTCAGAAAATGCCAGAAGTGGCACTGTGGCTCAAGTGATAGAGTGCTAGCTTTGAGCACCAAAAGGCTCAGGACAGTGTTCAGGTCCTGAGTTCAAGTCCCAGGACCAGCTAAAAAGTAAAGGAAAGAAATTCTATTTTTTCAAACAATTTTAATTATTATTTCAAAAATAATTCCTACTTACAAAAGTACATGTAATTCTAAAGCATTTTCTGTGGTATAATTTTAAGTAAAAATAAGAACAAAAGATTTTAAAACACACGCATAGGTGAAGGTTTGAAAAAGGTAAACCCTCTGAAAGTCCTTCAGTGCCAGCAGGGAAACTCTAGGACATCTACAACTCTTGTAACTGAGACTAGGAGGTCAAATTCAAACTTTCAAAGCTAAAATCAAATAAGATATAAAATAAAATATCCAGCTCTTCTCAAAATGATTTCCAATTATCCAAATACTCTATGCCTTAGGAAAAAAAACAGGCATGCAATCATTCATCACTCTCTCACACACACACACACACACTCTCTCTCTCTTTCTCTCTCTCTCTCTCCTCTCTCTCTCTCCTTATATGCAATAAGGGTAGTGTTGTTAGGACAATTTTATTAGATGACTTATCAAAGTGTATACTACATCATGCAAGTGCTCAGTCCATTTTCCTCTGTTCTCCTCGGAACTTTCCTGAACTCCTCCTTACCCCGCAATGCATAAGCATTCATCCATGAATGAAAACAATTGTTCGTTAATGTATTTCTATGCCTTACTTTTAAATAACCAGCAAAAACATTGTTGAAAACATGATTATACACCAACATATTTATTATGGAGTATACATTGAAAATGTAAATTTTGATTCATAACATCAATTAATTTACAACCTGATCAGGAAGCAAAAATGGCACATATGTAACAAATCTGGAGGATACTGGACAATTTTGCTAAATTTTATTTGTCATTTATTTGTCAAATTTTAATTTATTAAAAATTCAATACGAAGTAGGGGGGACTCTAAGAGCCCAGATCTCCAGGGAAAGTCTGGAGGAATAGTTAGAGTTTAAACTTGGCTTTGAAATTAAAGTAGCTGCACAATACTTAAGATACATCAATTATAAAACTAAACACTTTATAAAAATTAATTATATGTGCTCTACAAAACATCTCAATAGTTAACTATCATTATTCCCGTCTATTGACTGACAAAAGATATTCTTCCCAAGGTCTTACAAGCAATATAAGTAGAACTCCAGCCAAAAATTCCAACTAACTTCTCTGAAGAGGAAAGAAGGATGGCCAATAGACACATGAAGAAATGCTCAACCTCCCTAGCCATAAAAGAAATGCAAATCAAAACAACATTGAGACACCACCTCATCCCAGTTAGATACCACCTCACCCCAGTTAGAATGGCTATAATCAAGAACGCTAATAACAACAGATGCTGGAGACTGCATTGTTGGTGGGAGTGTAAACTTGTTCAACCACTTTGGAAAGTAGTATGGAGGTTCCTCAAAAGACTCCACATAGGTCTCCTATGACCCAGCAGACCTACTTTTGGGCATTTACCCAAATGTTTACAAACAAGACCACACTAAAGCTACCAGCACAACTATGTTTATTGCAGCATTATTTACCATAGCTAAGATATGGAACCAACCCAGATGCCCCTCAGTAGATGAATGGATCAAGAAAATGTGGTATATATACACAATGGAATTCTATGCCTCCATCAGAAAGAATGACATTGCCCCATTTGTTAGGAAATGGAAAGACTTGGAAAAAATTATATTAAGTGAAGTAAGCCAGGCCCAAAGAAACATAAGTCCCATGATTTCCCTTATTTGCAATATCTAGTATATGTATGAGTCAAGCAGAAAAGGCCAGATAAGGTGATGTTAGGAAAATGAACCCTAAGATATGTATTTTAAATGTTTTTTTTCTTTCATGCATTTGTTTCTAACGCAATTATAAGATTATTTCTTTGTTGCTTTGTATGTCCCTCCCCCACAGTATAACCCATGCTTTCACTGTATTTGATGTCGGTATAATTTGTGGAGGGGAAGGGGAAAAACAAGTCGTTTAAATAAGGATACAGGTGGACCTGTTGCAACAATGAGAAGTACAAGTTGTCATGTCAAAAAAGAACTTTACAACTTGGGGGGGGGGGGGGATTGGGTGAGAGAGGAGGGAGGATGGGAAGGGATGGGAAGGGTAAACAAAGGAGGAGGCTACAATGCTTGATAAGAAATGTACTCACTATCTTGCCCATGTAATTGTAACCCCTCTGTACAGTATTTTCACAATAAAAAAATTCCAACTAAGGCATAACTGACAGAAAAGTCTTTCACTGAAAAATGGGCAGAATTTGAAATACAGGCTAAGAGACTTGAGTAGACTGTTAAGGAAGGACAGAACAGCACCACCACGCCATCAGAACTAGAAATACTGTGGCATATTCAAGAAACCACAGCTCAGAACCCAAGCTAAGATTGCATAGTGAGGGAGGAGTCCAGCAATTAACCAAGTTCTGCAAATTAAGAAATCAAGTGCTATCAAAAATCCTTCATGGAAACAGGTCTGCTGACTTCACTGCTATGGTCAGACAAATGAAGTGTGAGGGAGACCAACCTGTGGCATCTGTGACTTACCAGATTTCCTGACCCTGTCCATGTAATCCAGCCAGGAGACAAGTGTACCATCCTCACTCCCTGCCCCTTGGGAAAGGAATGACAGTTGTACCATGTTAGGACTTTCCAACATGCTTAAAAGACTCTTTTAAAATGGCTAGTCAAAAAAATTCAGGGACTTGATTCTTTTTTTGTGTGTGTGAACATACTGTACAGAGGGGATACAATTACATGGGCAAGATAGTGAGTACATTTTTTTGTCCTAACCAAATAACCACGTTGGAAAGCATTATGGAGGTTCCTCAAAAGACTCCACATAGAGCTCCCCTATGACCCCGCAATCTCACTTTTGGCATTTATCCAAATGATCACAAAGAAAATCATACTAAAGCTACCAACACAACTATGTTTATCACAGCATTATTCAACATAGCTAAGATATGAATTCTATGCTTCCATCAGAAAAAATGGCACCGCCCCATTTGTTAGGAAATGGAAAGACTTGGAAAAAATCATATTAATTGAAGTAAGCCACGCCCAATGAAACATAGGTCCCATGGTTTCCCTTATTTGCAATAATTAGTATATGTCTAGGATAATCTTAGCAGATGAGCAGAATAGCTCAATAGCTAGGTACATATGACCATATAAGATGATGTTAAGCAAAATGAACTCCAAGACATGGACACAAAAGCTCTTTGTTGTTTTTTTAATGTACTATATGATGTTTTGTTTCTTTTGTATGTCCTTCCCCTTATGATATATCCCCTGTTGTCACTGTATTTGATTTTGGTACCCTGGTATTGTATATACGTTTATTTGAATTAGGGAAGAGAAGGGAAACAACAGAATGGTAGACAAAGAACAAGGGGAGGGGTATGGGAAGGGATGGGAAGGGGAAACAAAGGAGGAGGCTACAATGCTTGATAAGAAATGTACTCATTACCTTGCCCATGTAATTGTAACTCCTCTGTATGGTATTTTCACAATAAAAAAAAAAAAAGAACAAGAGGGGAACCTATGCAACAGCAACATACACAAGACAATATGTTGGAAATGATCTGTACACTTTGGGGGTGTTGGAGGGAAGGAAAGTAGGAGAAAATGAGAGGTGTAACAAGTTTATAAGAAATGTACTTATTGCCTTACTTAAATAAATAAAATAAACAAAAAAATGTGTGCTTAATAGATAATTCTGTATATATTATACATTGTGGTATGTCCATATAAATTTATTCTCAACAACACTGTAGAAGGATTTGGAAAACTTTGGTTACCTGTGTGGTGATAGTGGTCAAGGCACCCCAAATGTGGTTTCTGTGGCATCTTGAGAAAAGAGTAGAAACAGGACAATTTCTGACCCTCTTCTACCTACCTCTGCCCTGAAACAAAGCAAAGAAATAAGCATTCCTTTCTAGCTCTACTTCCCTGAACCAGGCATGAAAGCTAACTGGTCTTCCCCAAATTGAACAGAAGACCTTCATTCTTCCGACATGGGAGGGGCAGCGGATCCTCCACCCATCCAGAGAAGATGGAGATCCTGAAACAGTCACAGAAAGGTATCTGGACAACAGGCTCTGTTTGCTACATTGCCCCTATTTTATTACCACTAAATCAAACCTATTTCCCTTCAACTATACGTCTGCATGATTGTGTCTGACAATACACAGATTCCAGTTCCTTTCATTCATCAGTTTGGGATCTAAAGAAATAATTTTGCATTAAATGAATTTGCATGCTTTTCTGTTTTCAATCTTTTTGTCATCGAATTTTCAGCTATGAATGAGGAAAAGTAAAATGTTTTTGCCCGTTATTGCTTGTTGGTGTTGTTGGTGGTGTTGTACTGGGATTTGAAGTTAAGGCTTCACACTTGCTAGGCAGGTCTCCACCATTTGAGTGACATACCAGCCCTTTGTGTGTAGCTGTTTTTCAGAGGAGCTCTCACATTTTTGCCTAGGGCTGGTCTTGGACTATGATCTTCCCACCTATACTTCTCAGGAAGCTGGGGTTAAAGTTATGAGCTACCATACCCAGCTAAATTTAGTTTTTAAAAATATTTTGGGGCTGGGAAGGTGGCTCAGTGGTAGAGTGCTTGCCTCACATGGATGAGGCCCTGGGTTCAATTCCTTAGCATCACATACGCAGAAGAAGCCAGACATGGTGCTGTGGCTCAAGAGGTAGAGCACTAGCCTTGAGCAGAAGAGCTGAGGGACAGCGCCCAGGCCAAGAGTTCAAGCTCCTCAACCAAGTAAAAATAAATAAAAATAAATAAATTTAAAAAAAAATTGTTTAGGATTCCAACAAATTAGGACAATGTATTTCAGTTTTCCTTACTACTGGCTGTGCTTCTAGTGTTTTTGTTGTACTGCTTGAATTTATAATAATATTCAGAGATGAAAAGTAATTGGATATTAGCTAAATAGCTCAATGAAGAAAAATATTTGGCTTAACTCAGCTTACCTTTATCATTATTCTCTTCCTCCTTATGACAGTACCATTTGGTTTGCATAAAGGCAAGATCACTAAAGATTTAACAGACAAAACAGGGAAAAGAGTCAAATCAAAAAGATATTGGAATTTGTCCCAAGCCCTATTCAACCAACTCTACACTAAAAGGAAGCCCCATTACTGTATAATGGAATTCCCATTCAAGTTAACACTAATCTACACTAAACCACCTACACAGTTCAAGTTCACTGATTTTTTTACTAGTGACAACAAATAGTGCATGGCTTTGGAATCTCCAGGCTAAGATAATTTCTATGTAAAATTAAGGCAAGTTTTATTTTATTCTTCAAGTTCTATTCCTGGAATAACTCTGATTTTCCTTGAAACATGGGAATATTGTCAGGAGAAGATGATGTAGTAGAAAGTACTCTGGCATTCATGACAAGTCACCAGCCGCAGAGTGTTTCTGTGCTCTCCCACCTCCCTTCTGTCTTCAGCTACCTGCTATGACCTTGAATACTTTCTTTGGTCTCCTTGAGTTTGTTTCCATGTATATAAATTTCGGGCCTGAAAATATTGCTTGTTCATCCTACTAAGTAGAATTTTTGTGAGGATCTAAGGAAAGACTCTTAGTTGTATGTCTTTGGGAAATTATAAAACTTCACAGAAAGTTTGTCCTAGATTGGGCATCCCTAATATGAAAAACACAAAACCAGAAATATTCCAAAATCCAAACTTATTGAGGATCAACATGACATCTGAAGTAAAAATTCCACACCTGAGCTCATATGACGGGTTGCTGTCAAAACACAGGCATACTAGCGAGGCACAGTGTGGTTCATGCCTGTAATCCCAGCTACTCAGGAGGCATAGATAGGAGACTTAAGGGCTGAGGGCTGAGGCCAGTCTAGGCAAAACAAAAAGAAAAAGATACAATAAATAAGCAAAAAAGCCTGAGAGTATGTGACAAAGCACTTGTCTACCAAGTGTAAGACCCTGAGCTTAAACCCTTAGTGGATCACGCCTATAATCCTAGCTACTCAGGAGGCTGAGATCTGAGGATCACTGTTCAAAGCCAGCCCAGGCAGGAAACTCCGTGAGATGCTTATCTCCAATAAACCACTAGAAAACCTGAAGTGACGCTGTGGCTCAAGCGGTAGAGCGCTTCCCTTGAGCTGAAGAGCACAGGGACAGCGCCCAAGCCCAGAGTTCAAGCCCCATGACCAAGCAAAAAAAAAAAAAAACTCTAACACTACCAAAAAAAAAACCTCATCACAAATACTCCAAAAATATCACAGACATTTACCTTTAGCTATTGTATATAGATTTTATATGAAACATAAACACATTTTACGTTTAGATTTGAGTACCATCCTCAAGTATCTCATTACTACCAATAATATGCAAGTTTTTCAAGATTTTTAAAAATCTAAATATTTCTGGTCCCAAGCATTTCAGATAAGGGATATTACTGCTGCTAAGGTTTGTTTTGGGTTTTTTGTTTTCACTATTCACAGGATTAAGCATTCTTATACCAGTTGAATAAATGTAGGTTTGCTCAGATGGAAATAATGTCTTTAAACACATGTGGGTATGACTTCCAAGCTCTACAGAACAAGCTCACCCACAGAAAGCTTGTTTGTGACTCTACACAGTCAGTGCCCCTGCCTATAGGAAGATGCTCAAATCACTTTTCTCAGCCCGCCACTGTCCCATTACCCTAGCTACTCCAGAGACTGATATCTGAGGATCCTGGTTCAAAGCCAACCCAGGCAGAAAAGTCCATAAGACTCTTGTCTCTGACTAATCAGCAAGAAAAGCCAAAAGTTCAGGTGTAACTCAAGTGGTAGAACACCAGCCTCAAGGGAAAAAGTCAAGTGAGATCACGAGACCCTGAGTTTAACCCCAGGACTAGCACAAATGAAAACCTACCCCACCCCCTCTCTTATCCTGGAAATTAGAATTCCAGAACTGTTGCTTTGTTCTCCTGACTGAGTGAATTTCTTCTTATTGATTGCAGAGATTGAACAACCACAAGAATTAGTCTATTGCTGCCTCTTTAACAGACTCTTCTCCTCTTTCCTGGCTTGTATGGAAACCAGATGGTATAACCAAGACTGGAATATCCTTTGGTGTCCAGAAGGAGGCCAGTCTGGCCAAAGCATTGTCATTCCTGTCAGCAACCAGAGTCAAAAGCATTTTTATAGTTAATCATCAGGAGTGCCTACTGGCTCCAACAGCCCTCATGCGGCATTCATCAGCATGAAGGCTCTGTCCACACTACAGATGATGCCATGTCGGTGA
Organism: Dipodomys ordii; assembly: GCF_000151885.1. Taxonomy (NCBI): domain Eukaryota; kingdom Metazoa; phylum Chordata; class Mammalia; order Rodentia; family Heteromyidae; genus Dipodomys; species Dipodomys ordii. The sequence continues at coordinate 3,007,477 of NW_012267384.1, read as the reverse complement.
GAAATGTGTTTGAATATCCTTCAGCAGTGAGCCAAGCAAATTTTCATGGCTGACTCCCAAAACACACAACAATATCAAATTTAGTGCTGGACTCCTTTTTTTAACCAAATTGTATGTTTACCCATACCTTGCATTTCTAACACCTAACCACTCTCAGCAAGTTTGCCCTGAAGTCTTCATTAAGACAGCGCTTTAAAACTAAAAATTGCCATAAATCCCTTTAAAGAAATTAGCCCACCCTAGATATGAAGTTACAGGCTCAGACTCTGAGGAACTAGAGCAATTTCATGGATGAGAGCTTACCGGTAAAAAAAAAAAAAACCTGTCTCTACCTTCAGTTATCAGAAGTAGCAAGGAGACAGAATATGAAAATAACATACAGTAAAATGTACTGTTGCTTTAGATCTACACTAGAGGAGTTAGTGGACACAGAAAAAAAGAAGGCATTGGAGAATAACATTTTAAAATGTGTCAAGGGGGTGGGCTTATCAGGCCTTGTATGTAGCTGATGGAGTCTATTCATTTTGTAAGTACTACACAGAAGCAAATCTGCGTATCTGGAGAGAGACGTCCAAAACTGGCTTCTCCACTTTAGGGTTGAGGATTGTCACCCTATCAGAGGGACTCCAATGAATATTTCATATGAAAGGTTCAAGGAAAGAAATTTGAAGAAGATACCTAGAATTGCAATTGCAAGAGCTAACACAGATTTGACTTCTTTGTATGATGGAACTGTACATGTGTAATCAGAGAGATGGTGTTTAAGGTACAAACCATACAAATGCAGGATGTAACTGATGCAGTCACTAGAATCCTATAATCCTGAGGTTTATTCTGCCTTCCATGATGCTTATTCATAGTGCTTACCATTCACAGTTTCTGCATAAAACGAAGATAACCTTTGCTATGCCAACCCTAGTATTCTCCTATTAATGGAAACTAATACCCCTGATGAGATGTAGATTTATTTACTTGGCACTGATAATATATATGAAATGTGGTGATAAATATCAGCTATCTTCTTCTCTTTAAAAAAAATTTCAGGAATTCCCTGGGCTACATGTGATGGTGGAATGGTACTGATTTGGTTTTCCTTTTTCTCTATTTTGTTTATACTTTTTACATTAAGAGTAGCTGTTGGCTATCACTAATGTTCTCATGATCGTTATCGAATATTTACATTAAGAAAGTTGAACAATTGCCATTAAAAGGCAGAGGGGAAATTTTAAATCAGGCAGTGCTCAGAAACCCTTAACAATGTGGAATAATAATAGCAATGCTATTTTAAAAAGGGTAACAAATGAAACAAATGGAGGGGTGAGAAATTTTAGTTAGAATTTTGCTTATAGGCTATTGTGTTATGCTTTCTTGTCCAATGGTGAAGCTTCAGAAAAATAACATATTGTATCTTGAAAAAAAAGAGAGAGCCATAATGTTTACAGACCACAGACCTATTTCCAAGAGCTCACTCTCTAATTTAAATGCCTTTTGATTGGCCAATCATTTTCATTTGCAACCAAAATGATTGGAAACAAGCTTGCTCAAATCCCTTGCTTTAGTCATGAACTGAGCCAATCAGAAAAATGATTGATTTGAACATACAGTTTATATATTTAAAGAAATGTGGCTTTTAGTAGCCCTTTGGTAAGAAAAGAGATACCTTATTTCATTCCTCAAGAAAAAGTTATATATTTTGTTTTTTGAAACATGGAACAAATTGCAATGGGTTTTGTAATAAATTAAAATATCGTAATGACTCTAAACTAGTTCCATTCATTAACCAAAAGCTCAGGTAGTCAGCAATGGAAGCTGAATTAGCTTCAGAAATGAGTTCCAGGGTTCTAACCTTCTTTTGCTGCATGTGTTATATAAAAGGAAAGCTGGAAATAATAATAATAATTTTAAACAAGGCCCCTGATATCAATTTTCTCCTCATGTTCATATTAAAAAGCTAATAAAATATAAATTATATAAAATCAAAGGAATCATATAAACCTTCACTTGTTACATAAGGGATGGAACCTTATGTAATATGCTTTTTCTTACCATTTCTTCAGATTTTAAGTGCTTTGTGTGACACCCAAGAATACAGAATAATGGTGTTAAAAATATTTTTTAACGGTTTGAATATGCAGAGTATCTGAGCCATTATTGCAAGTCATTTGGCGACATCTAGTGGAATGAATACCTTGCAGCCTACCATCTCCAGAAAAGCACGTATGCCACAGCAAAACAGAACAGTTCAGGGTAGAGAAATCCAGTAATCCAAGACGACATGCATTTGCTGTCTTTCCTAAGCAACAAATTTGAGCATTCAGATAAGTAACAGCATACATATCAGTGACCAGGAAAATGATTGCTTTAATTATAAAACACATGATCTTCATAAGAATCTGGAAGAGCAGAAACATACAAGAAAAAAATATCCATAATCCTTCCTCCCATAAGTCAATACCATTGATGTTGTGTGTCTTTTTTTTCAGGATTTTATACATTTGTGTGTTATTGGGGGCTGTTTTACTAAATTTGGAGAATATCAATATATAGTTTTATTAGTTAATTTTTAACCTAATGTGAGCTTTGGAGGAACATGTCATCAAGTACAAAAAGTACAATTCTGACAGCAGGCTCCAGACATGAACCTGTAATCCTAGCTACTCTAGATGTTGACACTTAAAGGATCTTGGTTTGAAGCCTGCCTAGGAAAGAAAAGTCCATGAGACTTTTCTCAAATTAACCAGAAAAAAAAATGTAATCCTAGCTACTCAAGAGGCTGAGATTTGATGATTACAGTCCAAAGCCAGCCAGGGCAGGAAAGTCCAAGAGACTCTTATCTCCAATTAACTACCAAAACAAAAGCCAGAAGTGGATGGATCTGTGGCTCAAGTGGTAGAGAACTAGCCTTAGCAAAAAAGCTCAGGGACAGCACACAGGCCCTGAGTACAAGCCCCAGTACACACACACACACACACACACACACACACACACACACTTAGGAGATGTTGTCATTGTTACTGGAACTTTGTCTTCTGGTCCAGGTCCCTGTAACCACACCACTGTACACAACCGTTCTACTAAATTACTCAGCACACATATTGTTTTGATTACAAAGCACTTTTAGTC